>NW_026555339.1:8384507-8543944 GCF_029017545.1 Prosopis cineraria
ATTTTTTTATTTAGCTTTAATATGTCTTCAAAAAATGCGTATTGCTTGACATTTTTATTTGTAACTTTCTCAATTTTTAAATAAATTTCATCATTTATGAAGAATGTTAACCTTATATTGTTAAAATAATGTATCATATTATCAAGCATTTAAGGTATTTTCCTTAAAAAAATATATATTTTTGATGTGGGACTTGAGGCAAGAAACACATACACACAGCATATAAAACTCACTGCATTTTCTCTCATTTTTTTCCTTGTTCTTTTTATTGATTTTTTTACTTGCATTTTAAGGTTTTTTATTAATATAAGTACATCTTGTTCATCTTTACACTTCCGATTACTTATCCTCTATTTTTTGTCTATACTTGTTTTTTTTTTTTTGGGTTTAGCTAGAATATGTTTTCAAAAAGTGCTTTGTCTATACTTAGATTTTTTTATTTAGCTAGAATATGTCTTCAAACAGTGCTTTTTCTATACTTGATTTTTTTATTTAGCTACAATATGTCTTCAAAAAGTGCATATTGGGTTATATTTATCCAGATATCTTTCTCAAATTTTAAATAAAAGTCTTGTCATTTTTTTCTGAAAAAATGAGATTTGTTGAAACCACTTGCATAAACATCATGTATAACTCATTGCATTATTTTCTATTTTGTTTCCTTGTTCTTTTGTTGAATTTTTTCTCCCATTGTTTATCATCAAAAGTACTTAATGATTTATACGTATCTTGATATCTTTCTATGTTTTTAAGTAAAAATAATCTTTTATTTTTTTTAAAAATATATTTTCAATGTGAGAGCTGATGAAATCACCAGGCGCACACACCATATACGTATAATTAATTGCATTCTTTCTCTTTTTTTCCTTATGTTTTACATTTTAAAGCTTTTTTAAACATAAGCGGACCTTTTTAATGTTTGGACTTCTAATTATTTATCTTTTTTTTTTGGTTAAACGTGATGTTTTATTTAATAAATATGTCTTCAAAAAGTCTTTAATGCTTTATGATTTTTTTCCTTTTTCAATTTTTAACTAAAAGCCATCTCATATTTTCTGTAAAAAAAATAAATTTTTGATGTGTGACTTGATGAAATCACCATACCACACCCAATATATAATTCATTGGTTTCTTTCTCTTGATTTTCCGATTCTTTTTCTTGAATGTTTTGGTCATTTTAAAGTTTTTTTTTTTAAATTATAAACATATCTTTTCAATCTCTTCAGTTCCTATTCTCTATCAATATTTTTTGCTTAAACTTTTTTTCATTTAACTTAAATATGTCTTCAGGAAATGTTTAGTGCTTTATATTTTTATTGGTATCTTCTACAATTTTAAATAAAATTCATCATTTATGAAGAATGTTAATTATATATTCATAAAAAAGGTATCATATTATCAAGCATTTAAGTTATTTTCTTTACAAATAAATATTTTTTTTATGGAACTTGAGGAAACAAGCATGCACACATAGCATATGTAACTAATTGCATTCTCTCTCTCTATGTTTTTTTCCCTTGTTCTTTTTGTTTTTTGTTTTTTTGGCTTATATTTTAAAGATTTTTCCCTAATAGTAGAACATCTTTTTAAACTTTGTGCTTTCTACTGCTTATCTCTATTTTGTTGTCTATGCTTGATTTTTTTTATTTAGCTACATATGTATTCAAAAAGTGCTTAATGCTTTATATTTTAGTTGATATCTTTCTCAATTTTTAAGTAAAAGTCATCGCTAATGTGGAACTTGTTAAAATCACCGTTCACACGCCTATTATTTATCTATAATTTTGTCTAAACATTATTTTTTATTTAGACAAATATGTGAAAATGTGCTTAATGATTTATATTTTTCTTGGTTCCTTTCTCAATTTTTTAACAATGAAATCTTGATGTGGTATTTGATGAAACCACATGCACACACACCATATATAACTCATTACTTTCTTTCTTTTTTTACCTAATTGTTTTTCTTGATTGTTTTCATTCGTTTTATTTTCTTTTAAATATAAGAACATCTTTTTAATGTTTTCATTTCCTATTCATTATCTATATCTTTTGTTTAAACTTTTTTTTTATTTAGCACAAAAATGTCTTCAGGAAATGCTTATTGCTTTACAGTTTTATCCATACCTTTCTCAGTTTTTAAACAAAATTCACCATTTATGAGGATCATCAATTTTTAAATAAAATTCATCATTTTTATTGATATGTTTTTGTTGATTTTTTGCTTACATTTTAAAGCTTTTTTTAATATAACCATATATTTTTAAACTTTTCACTTCCTATTGCTTATCTCTCTCTGTTTTGCTTTTCTATACTTGAACTTTTTTTTATTTAGCTCACATATGTCTTCAAAAAAGTGCTTAATGTTTTATATTTATCTTGATATCTTTCTCAATTTTTAAATAGAAGTCATCTCTGATGTGGGATTTGATGAAACCACAATGCATACAGGCTATATTGATTTGTTTCTTACATTTTAAAACTTTCAAATATAAGCACTCCTTTTTAATCTTTGCACCTTCTTTTATTTATTTACCGTTTTTGTTTAAGCTCTATTTTCTTTAGTTATAAGAACATATTTAAAATCTTTGCACTTCCTATCATTTGTTTTCAAAAACTGCTTCATGCTTTACTTTTTCTTGAAATATTTCTCAATTTTTACATAAAAGTCAACCTTTATTTTCTTTTAAAAAAATTTTCGATGTGAGATTTGATGAACCATCATGCACAAACACCACATATAACTATTCTTTCTCTTTTTTCCTCATGCTTTTTGTTGATTTTTTTCCCATTTTAAAGCTTTTTTAAATATAAGCACATTTTTTTAATCTTTGCACTTTCTATTATTTATCTATATTTTTGTTTAAACATATTTTTTAAAATTTTGATTAAATATGTCTTGAAAAAGTGCTTTTATCTATATTTTTGGTTTAAACTTGGTTTTTTATTTAGCACAAATATGTTTTCAAGAAATGCTTATTGCTTTATATTTTTATTGATAACTTTTCAATTTTTAAATAAAATTCCAAAATAAATATTTTATGTGGGACTTGAGGAAGCTCGCATGCACACACAGCGTGTATAACTTATTGCTTTTTTTTTTTTAAATCTTTTTTGCCTTGTTCTTTTTGTTGATTTTTTTACTTATATTTTTCTTGAAGGTGCTTAATAATTCATATTTTTCTTAATTATAAGCATTTTTTTAATTTTTGCTTTTTTCTTAAATTTTAAAGCTTTTTTTTTAAAAAATATAATCACATCTTCTCAAACTTTGCACTTCTTTTATTTCTCTCTCTTTTTTGGCCTATACATTATTTTCTTATTTAGCTTAATTATGTCTTCCAAAAGTGCTTAATGCTTTATATTTTTTTGATCTCTTTCTCAATTTTTAATAATGTTAATCTTAGGTAAATTAATATGATAATTGGTTCAAATACAGTTTGACCACAGTCCGTCCTGTAGATTAAGAACCTCTGAATAATGACTTGTGTTATCTAATTTATTTATTGTGATATATATATATGTGTGTGTGTGTGTGTGTGTGTGTGTGTGTAAGAGGAGAGGGTAGAGTAATTAATGCTAGAAACTCCTATCCTCCTACTAACAGCTACAACTTACTACACTAATTACTAATTGTACAATTTTTACATATATTAATATTTTAACACTCCTCCTCAAGTTGGAGCATAGAATTAATCATGCCCAACTTGTTCTCCTGTGAATGATGTGACAATCAATCTTGATGTGTTTTGTGCGCTCATGAAACATTGGATTAAATATTATGTGTAGTGCAGCTTTGCTATCACACCATAACTTTGCTGGTAGTGTGGACTTGAGACCAACTTCCTTCAATAACTGATATATTCGTGCTACTTCACACATATATTGCGCCATCGCTCTATATTCTGATTGTACCACATCTTGCTTCTTGCTTCTCCAGGACACCAAATTTCCTCCCACAAATACACAATATCTAGTAGTAGATCGTCTAGCAGATTTATGTCCGTATGCCCATGATTACTTTGTAGTATACCCTAGCCAGGAGCTCCCTTCAAGTAATGTAAGACATGCTTTAGAGCTTCCTACTGATTAACTATAGGTGAGGCCATAAACTAACTCAACACTTACTGGATAGGCAGTATTAGGATGACAAAATGAAAAGCCGAACCTAGGAGAGTTTTGTCACTAGTGAGGTCTCTAAGTAGTCAACACGATATGTCTGAACATAGCTTTCAGCAACAAGACGCCTTGAGGCAATGGAGTGTACCATTAGGCTCAAATCAACCCTAAATGGAAATCCCTCACCCCCCTCACTTTACTATGTACTCACACGACCAAAGAGGAATGTCAGATTCTGTAACTTCAATACCATGTAAAATGAGAATCTCTATTCCTCAAGCTAACATCTACAACGTAAGTTACTATATTAAGTACTAATTACACAATATTTACATATATTAATATCTTAACACAACCAACAAACTATGAATTAGTGCTTTGTTCGATTCAATGAGCATTCCAGTTTTTGAAACCTCGTCATACACTAAAGAGATGTTTGGCAAGTGTTGATTTAATTGCAATAGTACTAAGGTTGCTTATGCATGCAACCACCTAGAGTTTTATCATATCATATGTGTGTGTACTCCCTAGGTCCTATTTAAAAGATGGAGATAGACAATTTTTTTGTCCCATAGTTGATCCCTAGCCTAAATAACATGAATATGGACGATAGAGGTTTTGGTGCTAATATTAGGCCGTTGTTTGTAAGTAACGTAAACAAGTGAGTTAGAGTCATTGTAATGGCACTTGAATGAGGAAGGTCTACCGCGCTTTCTTGGACAAGTGTAGCTGAAAGAGTTAGGCTTTGTGGGAAAGATTAGATTTGGTACTTGGCATGTTGGGACCTTGTCTTATAAATCTTTGGAGATAGTAGGAGTTATGATTCTTGGAAAAAATAATATCATGTGCCTTCAAGAAACTAAATGGATTAGTGAACAGGCTATGGAAATTGAAGGTTTTAAAATTTAGCACATGGAATGTGGTGAGTATTATTGTTGATGAGGAGTGGAAGAAGAGTATGATAGAAGTTAAAAGAATTGAGAATAAAATTATTTCCTTAAGAATGATTGATGGATGTGACACTATCAATATTATTATTTGTAGTTGTGTACCTTAAGTTGGGGCTAAAAGCCCATCTTAAAGAATTATTTTTAAAAGATTTGGAGAGATTGATTCAAAGCATAACCACAAAGTGAAAAAAAGATTATTGCAAGGGACTTAATGGTCATGTTGACAGGGAGACGGGTAATTATGTGAGGATGCATGGTGGTTTTGGTTTGGGTGAGCTCGATAGTAAAGGGCAATCTATTCTCGGTATCTCTCTGGTAGATGATTTTAAGATTATCAACACTTATTTCAAGAAGAGGGATGAATATCTCATCACTTATAAAAGTGGAGCCTCTAGGTTATGGATTGACTTTTTTTTTAAGGAACACGGATAGAAGATTTTCTAACAATTATAAAGTGATCCTTAGGATGATGTAACAACACAACATAGGGTTCTTGTCCTACATATTTAGAGTGTGAAACAAAAGCACTGACAAGTGTTAAACCTGAGGATTAGGTGATGATAGTTAAAGAATGAAGAGGGAATTTTTCAAGAATAATCTTTTAGATAAAGGAATATGGGAGTCTCAAGGAAGTGTTAACATCTTGTCCGAAGATATGGCTAAAAAGGTAAGAAAGGTTGCTAAAGAAATTTTGGAAGAATTAAAAGGTTTAGATCTGAGTGATCAAGAGTTTTGGTGGTGGAATATGAACATATAGTTTAAACATAAAAAGGAGTGTTTTAAAGTTATACAATTGTGCAATATGGCTAAGAAGGAAATAAAGAAAGCTATAAGTGAACCACATTTTAAAGTATTTGAAGAGTTTTATAAGGGTTTTTTGAACAAGGGTGGAGAATGAAAAATTTATAAGATTGCAAAGTATAGGGAAAGAAAATCAACGGATTTGAAACAGAAAGGTGTATAAAGGATGAAAAAGGAAGAGTTTTGGTTAAAAATAGTGCTATTAAAAACAAATGGGAGACTTATTTTTATGAGCTTTTCAATGTTGGAGGTGACTCATCTAGTAACTTGGAAGATTTAGTAATTTGTAAAGGAGAACATAATTTGTCACTCTATTAAAGGATACATGATAGTGAAGTTAAGAAAGCTTTTAAGAAAATGACAAAAGGTACATCCATTGGACCTGACAATATCCCTATTGTTGTGTGGAAATATTTAGATGAAGAAGAGGCACTATGGCTGACTAAATTATTTAATAAGATTTACAGTTCAAGAAGATGCCTCGTAAATGGAGGAAAAGCGCTTTAGTTCCTATTTACAAAAATAAGAGATATTCAAAATTGTAAAAATTACATGGGGATTAAGCTTGTGAGTCATAAAATGAAATTGTCTGAAAGAGTGATTAAACATAGGTTGAGGTTAGATATTAGTATTGTTGATGACAAGTTTGGTTTTGTTTTAGTAAGGGCTATTACAAAAGCAGTTTATTTACTATGGAGATTATGCCATGAAAACAAACGTGGACACACCAATCCACGAGGGTAAATAACCGAACGCAGCCATAGCTACGAAACAAACGTGGACACACAGTCCACGAGAGTAAGTGACCAAACGCGGCTCAAGCCACGGAATTAAACGCGAGTACGAAGCCCACGAATACCAAACGTGAGAATAAAACTCACAAAACAAACTAGCTAGTGTTTAACCACAGTACGCTACGGGCTAACGGAACTGCCGTTAGCAACAGTGTTCTGTTTTGAGTCCTCTTAAAAATCACGTTTCAAACATGCGAGAAGAATAATTACTGCTGTAATAAAATTACCATTCTCAATGCCAAACTCGCATGAACTATTTCAATTCTCAAAATTTACAAAAATCATATTTTTATGGCTAATATACCAAACTTGCAGTAATTGAATAGCCAGTACATTCCAAAACTTAACAACCACACAAAAATACTTTCATCAATCTTGAAAATACACTTTTGAAAACAATAAATGCACGTATCATAACTCGTTTTTCCTTCATTGATATTTCATAATTTTCAAAATTTATATAATCCATACGAATAACATATTTCAAGAAAAAGACTATTAAAAATAAAAATAAATTAAATTAAATGGAATGCCATTCACTTACTTGTCAGAACTTTAAATTCTTAAGGATATCCTTTCTTTCAATTCTGATCAGGGTCTCGTTCTTCCTCACTCCCTATCAAGATAAAAATAATTTCATAGATTCCCAATCTTTAGAAACAATTTCAAATTAACCATCCTCACCCAAAATTTAAAGCTAAATTTATGATTTAAAATCGGTCCAAGTATTATCACTAATTCAATCACTTTCCTGGGTTATACAACTACAATATCCATTTACTTTAAAATAATCCTTTCTATGTTTGCACATGTAATCACAAGGAAGGATAAATATCTAAAATTTCAACCCCCAACCCACATTTATCATATATTGTTACTAAGTTCAGATAGGTTTCTTGTTTAAATTTTGTTTTTCTCCTCTCTATGTATCTGTACAGGTGACAGCAGAAAAATTTGAAGCTTCCATAACTACTCATAACTGAGAAGTAATAGCAAGGCACACATACTAACTTCTGCATTTTCACGTACATATACAGCACTTATATTCTTACGTACAACAACAGAAGCCTACGTGCACAACCCAACAAAATTGATGACACAAAAACTAAACTTCTCACCTCAACTTGACTGACCCAGGCAGCAACGAACAGCAAAGGAGAGAGAAGAAAAAAAATGAAGCTTGTAGCAGAACAGGGAAGTAGAAAACTGGGCACTACTCGTAAGGAAACATAGTAAATGAATCAGCAACAATAATCCACACTCATAACAGCACTGTCGTAGCTTTGGCAACTTGGTTTCTCATCCCAGCTATTACTCGAAGGTGACGCCACAGATAGAACCAGAACAGAAAATGAAGAGGAAAAACAGAGACAAAGAACATGAAAGACAGCCGGAGCAATCGGTGCAGCACAAGTCTCCAACTCTTTCCAACGATAATCACTAGTGATAATAAAGGGAAGGAAGATCTAAATACTCACACATACACCTGGATAAAGAAGAGAGAAAGAGCTCGGTAATATGAAATAAATAGAAAAAAAACAGAGTGCAAGGATCACGAGTTGACTGACCAACGACAGATGGAGTAGAAGCAAGCATACCGGTGATAATAACAGCTGAAACTGAAAAGAAGCAGTAACAATTCAAGGAGGAAGAAGGAGAAGGTTTAGCATGCTCTTTTATAACACCAAGAACAGAGGAGAAAGCAAGTTGCAGCTCAAGCCCGCATGCACACCAGACGACGTCACAGCAGGGAAGAAGGAAGCCACGTACTCACACACTCAATCAACTAGCAACTGCAGACGGAACCTTTGTAGTGATCCACACCAGTGACTGCTGTATATGAAGGAAGTGAAATTTCTAGACCTAAAATCCCTCTTACTCTCTCCACCGACTCTCCCTCTCTCTTTGCTCTAGAATCCTCGCCGAAAAATGAAGGAAGAGTTTTAAAAAAAAAGTCTGATTATAATAGGGGTAATTTGGAAATTTTATAAGAAAAATCAGCAAAGGAAAAAAGAAATGTTCCATGGGCTCACTACGGTTCGAACTTGGGACCAAATGGAAATAATCCAGCCCAACTACCACTACATCAGCTTCCTCTATTGGCATAATTATGTAAGAATATAATATAAACACACATAAAAAAAGTTATCATATATATTAATTTATTTTTATAAGGGATCACAATTGACCCATAATAGGGTTCATCTTTAAGCTCTTGTTTGTTTGACCTGGTTCTAGATACTCTAACTGAGCATATTCAAGAAAAATCCCTCGTTGCATGCATTTTGGGATAATATACTTTTTATTGTAGAGTCAAGAGAGGATATTAACTACAAACTTGAGTTATAGAGTCGAACGGTTTCCACTTGAATAGGAGTAAGATATAATATTTGCATTTCACTTTTGATAAGAGGTTAGTTAATAGTAATTTGAAAGTGAGATTGGAAGATTGAATCATACTACAAGTGAAAAAGTTTAGATATTTAAAAATAATTATTCAACATGGTGGAAAATTGTTGGGGATATTGCGCGTAGGATTTAAGCTGAGTGGTCTAAATAGAGAAAGGTTAAATTAGTTATTTGTGATCCAATGATATCTTATAAATTTAAAGGGAAGTTCCATTGAATTATTATAAGAATAACCATGTTATATGATAGTGAATATTGTGATTTAAAGGGACAACATGAGTATAAATTTGGAGTAGCAAATATAAAAATGTTGAGATGGATGTGTGGGTATACATAAAAAGATAAAATCCAAAATAAGCGTACATAGGAAAAAGTGAGTGTGAAATCTATTGAAGGAGGAATGATTGAAAATAGTTTGAAATGGTTTAGACGGATAAGGTTGTGGAAAGCATTGATGAAAAGAGTGAAAAGGATAATCTTGAGCCCTGTAAAGAGAGGTAGAAGAAGATTAAAGATAACACTTATGAAAGTTGTTTAAGGTAAAGGTGTTCAAAATCAATCCAAACTGATCACATCAGACCAACATGAACTGGTCAAAACTGATTATAAATAAAGCTTGGTTTGTTTTTTCTTTTAGCAAACTTGAACCAAACCAAACCAAATTTTATATTTATTATATATATTTTTGTAAATTTATCAAAGTTTTTTTTCCCTTTTTCAAGTTTATTTATTTGAAAATCATTAGTAAAAATAAGTTATGATTAGCTAAATGTTATTTATAATCATCAAGATAATTTTTTAATTTTATAATCAAGTATTTTAAAGATAATACATTGATTTTTAATAGTGAAATATGCTAAATAGTTGTTTAAAAAAATATTCTTTTGTGCTCAATAGATTTTTTCATTACAGGCGAACTTTAAGAATCACAATCCATTTTGACTGTTCGAGGAAGAAGGCGCCAATCCTGCTTTGGTGACGACGACAGTTTAGATAGTCAAGTAGCCGAGCTTGATCTCTTTTTGCCTCTGAACCAATTTCCGAAATTTTTTGTGGTTCAAAAACCCAACCTATTCATCTTGAGCGTGCTTGCTATCGTTGTGAAGGGTCATGGAGTAATCTATTGAAGCTGGAGAGGGCTTCTACTCTCACTTCTTCCACGATTCACCAGGTCCCTGCAACTCTCTCTTATTGTCTTTGCTCTATCTCATTCCTTATCATTCTTCAAATAGGCCAAATCGATTCCAAATTATAAGAACTCTTTGCAATGTTCATGGTCAATGCTTCATATCCTCGCCAAGTATAAACATTTTAGTACTACACGAGAGATGCAGAAAATTGCCCACAGGGACGTCGCCATCAGTTTTGAGAACTTCGATTGAAATTCAACATGACTCAGAAGTGAATTCACATATATTGAGCTGGCTTGTAATACATTGACCGATGATTCCATTCCGGTTTTTGACCAGATGAGGCTATATAAATTGAAACCTCACTTGCATGCCTATACTGTGGTATGGATGGTTTACAAACAAATAGTTCAAGTTAGTATTATTCCTAACATACATATCTATAATGTGTTAATCCATGCTCGTTCCAAATCAGGAGATGTACAGAGGGCAGATCCTTTACTGAATGAGATGGAAGCGAGGGCGTGTTTCCTGATATTTTCACTTACGATACTTCGATATCATTATATTGCAAGAGAAGTATGCACTGTGAGGCTTTTTCTATCCAGGACAGAAAGGAAAGAGAAGGAATAAATCTTGACATTGTCAGTTACAGTTCTCTTAATTATGGATTTTGTAGAGAGGGTAGGATGGGAGAAGCATCAGCACCATCAAAGCTGCAATTCCCAATAATGTTGCACACACTAAATTGACTGATGGGTATTGTAAAATAACTGACCTTGAGAAAGCTCTGAAATTGCGTGAGATGATGGAGGCTAAGGGATTGCACCCTGACGTTGTTACTTGTAACTCAATTTTGTGTAAGCTGTGTCAGGATGGCAAAATAAGAGATGCAAATAAACTCTTGACAGAAATGAGTGAAAGAAAAGTCACGTTGATAAATGCTTTCTGTAAGATCGGAGACATGAAATCTGCATTGAAAGTTAGGAAATGTTAGAGGCTGGATGTTGTTTTCCATGCTTGATGCTGGGTTTTGCCCCAGTCAATACACTTATTCATGGATAGTAGATGGTTACTGCGGTAAAGACAATGAAGAGGCAGATGTTACACTCCCAGATGGGTTTCTTAGAAGAGGTCTTTGCATTGATGTTTCAATATTCAGGGCATTAATAAGAAGGTTGTGTATGCCAGAAAGGATGCCGTGTGTTCAGAGAAATTTGCCAAACTCTCAATCATTGGACCTAAGTTCAGAACAAGAGTGAGCTTCTGCAGGTAAAAAATCTAAGAGGTACCTCCAAGTTAATTAGAGATATAAAACAACTCATTCTCAGAGCCAAAAAAATTAATCCCAGCTTTAAGTCATCTACAAATAGTTCAGTTAACATTTAGAACTTGACAATTAACTTTCAATTTTGAACATAGTTAACGTTATCGTAGTGGTGAAACACGATCACCTATTATAAACTTTCAATTTTGTTGTGGCTCTATCTTATTCTAGTTTGTATAAGATTTTCTGGCATCGATCAAGTAGTGGTGAATGAGAGAGACACTAGAATTAGTTTTACTGTGGGAAAGTGGACCAGCTCTTTATGATCAAACAAGGCCTGCACTTGACCTATTGGAGCATGAAGAAGAAGAACCATTGTATAGAATTTTAGCACAAGCCTAGACGTGTTGAAAAGACTTAAAAATTTGTATGAATATAATTTTTTGTTGACGTATAATATACATATAAATTTAGGATATTGGCTTGGGAGAAGCTGCCTGAGGCATTTGTTGGAATCATACATGCATTTTTTGGCCAAATGCCTTTAAAATCATTGCATATGAAAATGCATACACAAATTGCAGCACCAAGATCAGTAACGTAGTTATAAAAGGACAGTCCATTGAAAGAGAAAATGATCTAAGTTTAAAGCAGAGCCATACATCACTCGGAAAACCATTCAACAAAAAGTTTCTTCACAATATATGCATGAGAACACACATATACACTAGTAATTATTATTACAAAATCTCCTTATTTTCACTATTCAGTACTAGCTAAGATGATGAAAGGACATTAAACAGGAAACACAAGAGGCCGTGGCAATATGAATCCAAAGCAGTGCTCCCAGTTGCTTGAAGCGGAAATCAAGACTTTAATTCCATGGTAAATAGTATTGAATTCCATGCTTCCTGTTGCATTTGCATCCCGTAGAGAAAACATATTCAACAATAAGCAATATAACACAACTCAGTTAATTAAGAAGAAAATAGAAGAAAATAAGCAATCATTTAGAAATACTTATTAAAAAAAAAAAGGCAGCAAGCTTATTACCTTAAGAATAGTTTGTTCTTCATGTTCATTCGGAGTTTTTAAAACAGAGGACCACAGCAACATAAAGTTGATCTACCAAATGATAAAACCATAGAAAAAACTTGTGTCTCCATGACCTGATGAGGAAGAGAGAACCACAAATTCCCCAGAAGCCCACTGCAAATCCAACCCCCATCCCAAGATACAATGACTTTAGAAAGTTGTCATCTTTATTTCCGTCAGCAGTCTTTGAATTGTGAGTTTCTTCTTTCATGTTGCACTTCTTTGGAAGAGGATCTCCGCAAAGTTCAAGATTGCCCACAAAACTCCAAGCATCAAAAGTTTGAATTTGATTTCCCAATGGAATTTGTCCGTCGAAATTGTTGTATGAGAGGTTCAAATAATTGAGAAAAGACAAATTAGAGATGGTTGAAGGAATTTCTCCAGAAAGTCTATTATAGCTGAGATCAAGAGATTCCAAGCTTTTCATGCCTCCAATTTCTTTAGGAATATTTCCAACCAAGTGATTTCGGGACAAGTTCAAGGACCACATTTCAGTCAAATTAAACAATTCTTTAGGAATTTCTCCAGATAAATTGTTGTTGGAAAAATCAATCATTTTTAAATAGAACTCATCCATATAGTAAACCAATTCTCTTCCTTTAGCAAATAAGTGAAACTCACCCATAAGATCAAGACTTTCAGGAATTGAGCGCATGATATTATTTAGGCAATGAGGTATAGATCCAGAAAGGTTATTATCAGAAAGATCCAATATTCTCAAAGAAGATAGGTTGCACATCTGTGATGGAATATTGCCTGTGAATTGATTGGTCCTCAATTTCATAACCATCAAATTTTGTTGCATTGTATTTGGCAAATTTCCAGAAAATTTATTTTTCTCTAGGAGGAGGTCTCCCAAATCTTTCCAGTTTGTCAAGTCTAAAGAAAATTCGCCAAAGAAACTATTATCACTCAAGTTGAGTGTTTGAAGTTTCATTAACGAAGCCATTGACGGAGGAATTTCACCATTTAGCCTATTACTCCCCAAATTAAGGTATGTTAAATTTGTCCAATTGGCCCAGCAATCAGGGAGTTCACCACTCAAATGATTATTTGATAAGTCCAAATAAATCAACATGCTTGCTCGATTCCTCTCTAGACGGCACAATAACGAGAAAATTGATCCTGACAAAGAGTTGTGAGATGCATCAAAGATATTAGAGATATTTGCTAATACCGTGATATTGGATATGTCTTCGCTAATCAAGTTGTACGACAAATCAACATAAGCTATTTCTGCTACAAAGCCCCAAAACACATCTGCATCAATTATTGAAATTCCTGATCTAGAAATGTCTAGAGCTTTTAGAAACCGCTGTGTATATAACCATTTTGGAACATTAGGCCCCATACTTGTGTTACGCATTTGCAATGCCTCAAGTTGAAATGGTGGGACCCATTGAGGATCAATATCAAATTCGAAACCTGTCGAACTCAAGTCAAGGGACCTTAAATTCGATAAATTGGAAAAATTATTTTCTGTAAGAATGCCCACCAAGAAATTGTGCTCAATGTTTAAGTGATTTAAGTTGTGGAGTTCTCCAAGGTTTTCTGGAAGATTGCCATTCAACTGATTGTAGGATAAGTCTAAGTATTGCAACTGTTCAAATTGACCTAACCAATCTGGAATTGGTCCTTTGAGCCTATTAGATGTCAGCTGTAAATATTGAAGGCTTTTAAGATTGGCCAGGGATAATGGTAACTGACCATGGAAATTGCAAGAGCCAAGGTCAAGATGATAGATGTGAGTGGTGATGTTAAAGAATGAATCTTGTAATTCTGAGCTGATATTCTCATTGAAAGAAAGATCAAGAACTTCAAGTGATGTAAAATTGACATAATCAAGGGATGGAAAATTGCTCAATCCACAATCGCTCAAGTGTAACTCAGAGAGTAAAGGAAGCGTGGCCATATAATGGAGCCATTTGGTTTCATTTCCTAGATCATTGCCGCTAAGGTCAAGATATTTTAAGGAAGAAAATTCAGAAAGCCAATGAAGATCATTGATGACTAACTCATCATTGTTAGAAAAATCAAGAAACCATAGAGCTACAGAAAAACTTGCTGACCGATTAGAAGGAGTTGCAAGTGATCGGTTGTCAAATTTGTGTTCATCAACAAGAGATTTGGAGAAATTGCATGGTGACATGCTCACAGTTTCAAAGTTATTGTAGCTCAAGTCCAAGTAGTTGAGGAATTCAAGTTGAAGCAGACATAGATTTATCTCACCTCCTAATATATAATCGAAAAGATTAAGCTCCGTAACCCTTCCTGTGATGTTGTCACAGTAAACTCCCACCCACGAACAGCAATCATCTTCCACAGTCCAAGAAGAGAGTTGGTTTTCTGGATCTACCACTCCTTGTTTGAAGATCGAGAGCAACCTTCTATCATCTTCATTGCAACGGACAGCCAAGTTTGTACTATCCACGCTTTTCTTGAATGTTGCAGCAAATAGCAGAAATAGTAGAACAAATGAAATCAGCGAAGTGAAGCTTGCCATCATGCTTAATTGGAGTAGATTGAACTTGGCGAGGAGCTCTTTGCATCATATATAGACACGCGCACACACGCATACAAAAAAAGTGGTGTTCTTGTCCTTTTCAATGTCCAAAACCAAAATGAATTAGTGTTAATTGATGTGATAGCCCGATGAGTTGAAAGCTGGGGGGAAAATTCATCAAAAAGTACATTGTACTAGGAGAAAAAAAGTGGAAAATAAAAATAAAGTTGATAAATTTATATATGTACATTGTAGAATTACCTAATAGATAATCTCTATATCAATCTTAAACACATTAGGATTTCAGTGGAAGAGGAAAAAGAACTTCGAGTTAAGTCGCGGATCGGAAATTTAAATTCAATTTTGGAAGAGTAAACTTTAAAACTAAATCTAAATGAAGATCAAACAAAGCAAAAGTGACGTATATGCTATCTAGATTTATATTTAACTCCAGTAGTGGAAATCTTATATGCGCCAATGAACTTTGTCAATAATTTATTCCAATTAGATTTGAATTTTGTTGATGCAGTACCAAACAAAAGTAACATATTATATTTTATTCACGTGTCATCCTGAAACGATTGAATTGTTCATTCCATGAACTCTTCTTTAAATTTCATAACTCTTTCAGCTTCTTTCCATTTATAACCCCCTTCATATTGTGCACATGCATAACCATCCCTTAACTAATTTAATTGCGTTATCTACTTAATTTCAATATAAAAAGAATTACCCTCTTTTATGGAGAATCATCAAGTAACAAAAAAATATATTTTATATTATATTGAGAGTGTTCTCTCTTCTTTCCCTTGGTTCCTCAGCTACTTCAGGCATCATAGCGAGATTCATCTAGATAAAGTTGAGGGTGGGCAAATGCCTCCACTCAACTTGAAGTAATTTACAAGTATATATTATAACTTTTGAAAATTTGCACCCACTACTCTAACAATTTTAAACCCACTAAACTAAAAAATAAAATATATTAGAGTTCTAAAAAAATTTAAGCCTTTGATATTTCACTAATAGATTTTGAGTTCTTAACTTATTAAATTTAAATAATTATTAATTTTGGTAATTTAAATCTACATTATTTTTTATAGTATTTTAATTTTAATTTTTATTATTTTATATGTGTCCCCATGTCTTGTGTCTATTATGAGGTGTAACTAAGAGATGAGAAGGTTTGAGTTTTGGTTGGAATAATAGTGAGGTTATAGAAGTCAGTCTGCCACACTGTCTCCATTAAACACCTATTTTTGGTCAGTTTTTAGTCAAATAGATATCACCATTGTGCATGAAAGGTTGAAAAACCCAAGACTAGATATTATTATCGCTGCCAGACAAGCCATGCATTGTCATGTGCCATTGCTTCCATGTGCTATCGATATGTCTAACAGATGTTGGAGACGATAATGTCAGCATTTTGTCAGTTTAAAGTATCTAGTTACTAACACATCAGCCTCTTTTCAAAAAAGTAGAGTTTCTTAATATGGATTCTCTACAATTCCAGTCACATCCAATACACGTGACTGGAAATTTAAAAAAAAAAAATATATATATATATTCATAATAAAATTAAATCCGGAAAAATATTATAATTTAGGCTTTTTTTAATACAAATAAATTCAGGCTTTTATGTTTGAGAATAAATTCAGGCTTTTTACATGTACATTAAATTGAAAGTTGATCCTATAGACAAAAATTTGACCGAGGCTCAAAATTTCTCATTTATGTTTGATTCTCCGCTCTTTTGAATACATTATGCACTTTTATCGTAGAAAATTCACATTTTTTTGTATCTCTACTCCACACACTTATTACACACAACAAAATCATACTTTTCCAATACTACAAGTGAAGATATTATATGTTGAAATAACAAAATAGATGATATTTATGAAGTGAAATTCTCTGGTTAATGAATTTGAATAGAATGAACTCAATGAAGAATGGTCATGGCGAATTAATTTGTGAAAAATTATTGGAAAAGAAGGCGTTGCTCAAAAATATTATTAATTAACAAAATTAAAAGTAAACAAACATTTAAATACCCAAAAAATTATCTATGACCACATCATATTCTCGTTATAGTCAAGTCTTCTAATACTTTCAAATCATCCCGTCTTTAATTTCCAACAGAAAAAAAAAAGTGATTCATAAATGCCTTCATTTTCCATTCATATTCTTCCTTCTCAATTTTCCACTACCACCTCGTCTGAACGTACGGTTCGCGAAGTAAAAATCACTCAAGCAATAACATTTTTCTTAGGACGCAATGAAAATTGAATCATTCCATTTACAAATATTTCCGCTTTTAAAATAAGAAAATACCCGATAAATTATTATTGAGACTTTTTTATTTTCAGTTATTCTTAATTGTAAATCTGTTGGCATGGTTTGGGTTTTGAGTCACGAAGCATCGTGCCCCTTCAAAACTGTCAAGCAATATGCCAGAGAAGCTATGTCTTAGAAACAACAGTGACCAAATGATTGTGAGTTTCAAATATCCTTTACCACAATTTTTTTAGAGTGTCGAGGCAAAAAAATTTAGAGATCAATTAAAGTACCCAAATGTACGTGAAAAAATCATAATACATTACTTGAGGGTGAATACAATGAATTGTACTTGTGAAAAAATGAGGGTTAGCTGGTTTGCTTGATACTGTTGGCTTGTGTCGAGTCTTGAAGGGGTTCAAGAGAGAGCTTTTATTCAAATTTGAATGCGTGGTGACATGTTGAAGACGTTGCCCCATGCATGCAGGACGCTTGTAAAGTCTTCGTCCCAAACAATATCCGAAGAAAGAGATGCTGCCATTTGTCAATTGCGTGAATAAAAACTTCATATTCTACGGAATTGCATTGACCAATCTTCGAATGCTTTGATCATCCAGTCAATAGCCAAAACCAAATTAAAGTTGCAGAATATACTGTTTCAAGTCTCTCAATACTTTTCCAGGAAACTTCATGGCGCGTAGATTTCCAATTTTGAATGATTCCACCAAAGACTCTGCAAGTCACTGCCAACCAACACAAGAAATTGGAATGAACCCTTCACTATGAATTTGGGTACTCCACCGATTTCCATCAAATTTAGTCTTTTTAATCTTCTGGAACGTGTACTGAAATAAGCACAATAATGGCTCTTCAAAATGCAGATAGAGATCATCTGATCATGGGCCATATTATAGGGAAAAAAATATTTAAAGACCTTTTAAAAATATTAATTACAATTACACTCTAAAGTTATGTAATTACAGAAAAGGCCGTGGCCATTAGTTGGGATTAAAACTTTTCTCATTTAATTTTTTTTTTACTTATTTTTCAAATTCGCAATACTCATTTTCCACATATTTTAATAGTTATTTTTAACATTTTCAGTACCTAGTCTTTTATTTTTTTTTCCAATACTCATCTTCATGATTTTATTATTGAAAATAAAAAAGTATATTTCAATTTTAGAAACATAAAAAATAAGTATTGAAAATACTATTTAAGATATGACAAATGAAAAATTAAAAAACTAAGGACTAAGAGGAAATATGTGTACTGAAAATATAAAATATAAATACTGAAAAAAAAAATATAAAAAAATTTAATTCTACATAAAGACTATGGTCCTTTTTTGGTATTTCAAAATTTCAGTATTCTTAGCTATAAATTTTAATTTTGAATACTCAGAAAGTATAACATGAGACATTTTCTACAATATACGGTTGGTTCAAAATATAAAACATTTTTTAATTTACAAAAATATTTTTTTTATTTTTACTCGTGTTAGTAAATGATAAAATGAAAGCCAAATAATTATACCTAAGAAATTGTAAAGATTAATGATGAAAAAGGATAAAACTAAAAATATAAATCAATTTCTCCTGAGATTTGAAATAAAATAAAATTTTCTTAATTTATAGGTAATACATGTTAGAAGTATCCGCACACTTGATAAAATAAAGAAAGAAAGAAAAAAGTGTCCTACTGGTGATAAGCTAATAGCAATAAGAGAAGTCATTCCAGTTGTTCAGTATTTTTACCCCCAGAAACTTCATCATGCGGTTTTTTTTTTTTTTAATGGGTAAGAAACAAGGGCAAGAGATGAGATGAAAGGCGAAAATAACAAACATCAATAAAAAACAAATGTGAAAAAAATATGAAAGGATTAAGGTAGCTGGAATTTTAAATAGCTATGGTTTTGAGAAAATTTAAAATTGAAACGAAATATGAATTTGGATTTGATTTAAATTCAAATCCACATACTTTTATATATTTAAATGAAAAATTTGGTTCAAATTTAAATTCAAATCTAGATTCTCATACATCCAAACATAGCATCAAGGAATAATATTTTTTTAGGATCATATACAAATAGATCATTCAAATGTATGTTATTTACAAATACTCCCTCTGTTAAAAAATGTAAGACATTTTTAATCATATCTCACCTCAATAAAGTATTTATTTATTTTCAATTAATGCTATATTTTCATATTTATCTCTATTTAATAAGGTGTTTCGTTTAAAATAAATATAAAGTATTTTATTCAATTAAAAAAATAATAATTATACCTTAAAAGATTAAAATGTTTTATATTTTTTAATATTCAATATCTTAAAAAATACTTATATTTTTTAATAGAGGGGTACAACTTTTAGCTTTTAAAATATAGGGCTAAGGGGAAAAAAATACTCATCAATTTTTTCTCCAAGAATACCCAATATTCTTAACCGAACAAAAGTGTTGAAATGTCTATAAACTTATTTTAATGAGTGCAACGTATCTATCCTATTAAATTTGGCTAACATCCATTAAAAATTGACTATTTCAACAAAAGGAAACAAACATAAGGTGCAAAAATACTTATAAATTTTTTTCAAAAGTTTTTGGTACTATTAAGTCAATAATAACGCATGAATATCTATTAGATTTCCAAAATGACAACATTAGCATATAAAGTAGCAGTAAAGTAGAGAAAAAGAATGTGTGTTGACATGTTGAAGACGTTGCCCCATCCAGGACGCTTGCAAAGTCTTGGTCCCAACAATACTCAAAATACATCTATTATTAATACATCACATTGTTTATAGTCAAGTCTTCTAATACCTTACAAATCATCCAGACTTTCCGTTGAAAAATTGGACCATAAATGCATTCATTTCCGCACATAATTTTTTTATTCTTATTCTTATCTTCTTTTTCAAATTTGCATTGCCAAAGTAAAAAAGTTGCAGTTAAAAAAACAAAGAAAAAAGAATGTGTGTCACATTTTGAAGACATTATTTTTCCCATCCATGAGACCATGCATGCGTGACGCTTAAAGTCTTCGTCCCAAACAATACTCAAAGAAAGATATGTTATTGCCAATTTCGTCAAGCTTCATATTCTACAGAACTTGCATTCACTAATCCAATAATGCTTTGACAAGTCAACATCAGCCAGGAAACTTCATCAGTCGTAACTTCCCGTTTATGAAGTCCACAATGGGAATCAATGACTTTGGACTCCCTCGATCTCCATCAAATTTACTCTTTTATTTTTTTCTAAGAAAGTCTAGCTGAATTGAGTTCTAGAAGGTTATACCATGATTAAAACATGCTCTAAGTTTAAAAAATCCTTACAAATAACTTTTTAATAAGATCTTCACATCAACAATGGTATTTGTCCATACATACTTTCAAGAATCGTACCCTAAAATGATGCTTAATTAAGAGATTTAGACCATTACCATCCATACTACATTCATTAGGTAAATTTATCCATTTAATTTTATATTCACATGGAAGGCTGGAATGTGTTTTGAAGAAGAGTAAGCTTTGAAAAGCCCAATCCACGTCCACTAAATTCATTTGCTGCATATATATATATATATATATATAATCAAAAGATACCCTTTTAGATGTTTTTACAAAAACCAGAGGGAGAATGGGCCATTCTACATTCAAATTCTGCTTCTAATCAAGAACCAAACCTTAATAATGAGCACATTACCTAAATCAATTTATATCATTGAATTAGGTTTGCCCAATTATACGAAAACCTTGAAACAACCTCAAAGGCAAAATATCACCTTGTTACAACTTAAGAGACTCAAATTAAAATAAATTTTCAGATTCAGACTTACTCTATCAAAAGTTACCTACTTGAATTAATTATATAATTTGAGAGATATTTTCAATGTATGAGGAAAATCTATGTAAATATAAAATTTATAACAGATCAAGATCACAAACGGGAGCCACCTAGTTTCACTTCAAATCCCAATTCTTATCGAAGAGAAGAAACAAGAAAAACCGAAATCTTCCTACTTGTCCTCTAGCTTACAACTCTTATTTATACATTGACTTTAGAAAGTCATCATCTTCATTTCCTTCGACCGTCTTTGAGTGATTGGCTGCTTCTTTGTTGCCGCACTTTTTTGGAAGAGGATCTCCACAAAGATCAACATTACCAACATAACTCCAAGAATCAAAACTCTGAATTTGGGTTCCCAATGGGATTGTCCAATGAAATTGTTGTATCATAGGTTTAAATAATCCAGAAAAGACAAAGCAGAAATGATCATAGGAATTTGTCTAGAAAGCATATTGAAGCTGAGATCAAGAGATTCCAAGTTCTTCATGCTTCCAATTTCTTTGGAATCTTTCCGATCAAATGGTTTTGAGACAAGTTCAAGGATCACAGTTGAGTCAAGTTAAACAATTTTCAGGAATTTCTCTAGACATATTGTTAGAAGAAAAATCAATACTACGCATCAATGGAACACCAAGGTAATCCAATTCTCTTCCCTTAGAGAAAAATAAATTTGTTTCCTCATCCCAAAAAGATGCAGGAGAAGAATGCATGAAGTTATACAAGCATCCTAAAAGCTCATTATCAGCAAGATCAATTACTCTTAGAGAAGAGATATTGCACAGCCGTCTTGGAATACTGATAATAAATTGGTTGTCCCTCACTTTGAAACCCATCAAATTTTGTTGCATTGTTTTTGGCAAACTTCCTGAAAATTTATTTCGCTCAAGCACGAGGCATTCCAAATTTTTCCAGCGTGACAGATTCAATGAAAAGATGCCAAAGAAACTATTATCAGACAAATACAATCAATGAAGATTTTCAAATAAATCCATTGAGGGAGGAACTTTACCATATAGCTTATTAATCCTCAAATTAAGATATTCTAATCGTTCGCATTTGACCTAGCAATCAGGGAGTGCTCCAGTGAAATGATTATATGATATATCCAAAGTAGACAGCATGTTTTCCCTATTACTCTCTCTGGGGCATAGCAACGGGAAAATAGATCCTGATGAGAAGGAGTTATGTGATGCTCGAAACTCAACGACATTTGCTGATATGTGTAGGAGGCCGCCAGTGAAATTATTATAGTCTAAATGGACATATTTTGAGTATATTTTCACATTGGATATGTCTCCACTCATCAAGTTGTTTGATAGTTCAACTTCATCAATTCTTGCTATGAAGCTCCGAAATATATTCTTATCGATGTTCGAAATCTCAGATCTAGGAATCCGAAGCGCTTCTAAAGACGTTGTGTATATAGCCATGCTGGAAAATTGCGACCTGAGCTTGTATTTTCTGAATAGAAATGTCTGAGTTGAAATGGAGGGACCCAACTAGGATCAAAGTCAAATTTGAAACCAGTTCCAGTTGAACTCAACTCCAATGATTTTAAGTTTGATAGGTTGGCAAAAAAAATTTCTGAAAGGACACCCGCCCAGGAATTACCTCAAATAATTGAAGTTATGGAGTTGACCGAGGGCTTCCGGAAGATTGCCACTCAAGAGATTGTATATATGACATATCAAAGGAAACTAAAGAAGAAAGATTTCCAGCAAAAGATGGCATTGATCCTTCTAATTTATTATTGTTCAACAATAAATAACTTAGTTTTGGAAGCTCGGACAAGGCTATTGGCAATCGACCATAGAAATTGTTGTAACCAAGGTCAACATCAGAGATGTCTTCGGTGACATTGAAGAATGAATTAGGTAATTCTGAGCTGATATTGTTGCCAAAAAGCTTAAAGAGTTTTAAGAGACGTAAAATTGACAAAGTTGTAGGATGGAAAATCTCCTGACTCACAAGTACGATTGAGATAGTGAAGGCAGCATAGCCATATACAGGAGCCATTTGGGTTCACTTCCAATATTTTAATGAGGAAAGTTGAGAAGGCAAATAAAGATCGTTTAATGACATTCCATTATATTATTTGAAAAGTCAAGGTAATGAAGAGGAGCAGAAAAATTGGCTGATGATTGGTTGTTCGATTTGTCTCTATATAGAGGAAATTTAGAGACTTGGCATGGTGGAATACACACACTCGTGAAAAAATTATCGCTCAAATCCAAATAGTTGAGAAATTCAAGTTGAAGTAGAGATAGATCAATCTCAAATTGTAATGTTTGATTTGCTAGATCAAGCTTTCTAACTCTCCTGTGAAGTTGCCACAGTGAACTCCTTCCCATAAACAGCAATCTTCTAGACTAGTCCATGAGGAGAGTTGGTTTGAAGAATTTGCCAGTCCTTGCTTGAAGATCAAAAGTTTTTTTTTTTTTTTATCATTCTCAATGCACCAACCTCCTTGCCTATATTGCATAAGTTTCTGTTGAGTGTTGTTGCCAATGGAAACAACACCACCACAAATGAAGTTTGTGAAAGGAAGCTCCTCATTGTGTTTCATTTGAGTAGAATAATCTCCACAAAGTCTTTACATGGTATATACAAGTTGCGAAGCCCCCCTTACCTATATTGCATACCACTCTAATCATATTTATAAGATAAAGAGAATATTTATATTGATCTTATTTATAAAGCACCTCAAACCTCAATGATTGTGTTTATCTTTACTCTTTTGCTTTATCAAAAGTTAAAAAAGTTATTAAATAATAAAGTATTTTATTACTAAAGTATGTATATTTATTAGAAGTAAAATTGAAAATTTATCAAGGTTTTAGATAAATTAATGAAACTTTAAAATTTTTCTTCATTCTAATAAAAATGTTAGAAATAATTTATATATACAATTAGAAATAACATGCTTGTCAAGTCTTTTGATAATTTCAAGTCTTTTGAACCTTTCCAGTCACATCTATTTATGTGATATACATGCATTCATGATCGCATATCACCTACTTCCTGCGTTCTTATATTAAGTTTTTTAGAATTTTTTTATCCCAAATATAAGGAATTATTAGTATTTTTTTAATGAATAGACCATTACATCCTTATTAAATTGAAAAAATAAATAAATACTTTCATTAATTTACTTTGAAAAAATTTATTTTATTTATAATAATTAGGATAAAATTGAATGTTGTTATGCTTTTTATTAAATAATAAAATTTTTTAATTTATATTATTTGATTAAAAATATTTTATATATAAGGACGGAGAAGAAGTATAAACGAACACCAAAAAATTTTGAGCAAAAAGGCACACATAAGTATTACGTTTGAAAAGTCTTCCTCCGAAATTTTCGTCTGCTCATTAATGGCGCCCACAAACCAGATTTCATCCTTATCTTCTGTTTCAATTTCCACAGATGAATTGTTCGAACATTTCAAGAAGTAGATGTAGAGTTGGAAATATGGACTTACTAACGACGAGGGAGAAAAAAAAGAAAAGAAAAGAAAGTTGAACTGGGGATCAACTCACTTTTTGATTAGTTGTAATTACACACCACCCGTACACGCTGTTTTATATAACCTTGCAAACTTTACCATGCAAACTTTAACAGTGAAAAAAAGACAAAAATTGTTTCGAACTTCGAACTTTTACTCCCCACCTTTTTTTTTTTTTTTAAGAGTTCATGCTCTGTTATTCAGTAGCCTTAGATCCATGAAGCCAGCAACTAATGGATTCAATCCATGACACAGCATAAAATTTTATTGCTTCAATTATATTCACGAAGGAGGAGACAAAGTGGGACAAGTGGGCTTCATCACAGACATTACACAAGTTCTTCGCCGGACGTCATGAAACAGGGGAGAATGAGACAGAGCATTGATGGCTTTGAAGTCTAATAATAGCTATTTATTAGTGCGAGTCTACGATAGTATGAGTTTATCTAGGCCATTTTTGTTGGCATTTGAATATTAATTTGGAGATGGTTAATTAGGTTACAAACAATTGATCGTTTTTCTTGATAGTTCACACCATCTATTCGTGCTTCAAAACTCCAAAATATATCTGCATCAATGTTTGAAATCTCTTATCTTGAAGCCAACCGTTGTGTACATAGCCATGCATGCTGGAAAATTGGGACCTAAACCTGTATTTACTGAAGCAAAATGTTTAGTTGAAATGGGGGGAGACCTAATTAGGATCAAAGTGCAAATAATCACCTAGTACTAAGCCAACACCACAAGATTTTGAGCAAAATCATATTGCTTTAATGATATTAGCGAAGAAGGGAGAATGAGACAGAGCATTGTTGGTCTTGTCGGTCTTCCATGCATTTGTTAGTGTCCCTGACTCTGCTCTGGCTCTTCTCTTCTTGTTTCCCTCATCTTATTAAAAACATTCTGACTCAAACATTCACACGAAGAATAACACAACTTAGAAGCAAATGAGAATAGACTCTGTTTTCAAATCAGAAACACAAATTTTGCTCAGGATCTGGTTTGGGGAAAACTGTGTTTCGTGAAGTCCACATTAGAACCATTGGATATGATTTGTATTAAAGTTCCAAATTGATGGAATTTGCAACTATACTAATTCTAAGTTTTGGCTGTATTATTAGCCTAAAACAACATATCCTTATAAATGTGGTGAATAAATCGATTGATATGGGATGATTAAGTTCCAATAAAATTATATCATCCTAACTTATAATGGGATTGTTTTATTTATTAGATAAATTAATTAGAAAATGTTAGATAAGATCATCCAATAATATAACTTAGAATCTTAGATTACTCATTTATTCCATGTACATAAAATGCATGTACAGATCCTAGTACCCAACAGTAACAAAAAAAAAGGTGAAAACTTACTCCCCGTTAAAAAATGTAAGGCATTTTTAATCAAATCTTACTTTTCAATAAAGTAATTACCTACTTTCAAACTAACTTATCTTTTCTTATTTACTCTATTAAACACCCTACAATAAATATAAAGTTATTATCAATAGGGGCACTTTTTTTTAAAAAAAGTAATTATTACATCTCGAAAGACTATAAATACTTTATATTTTTAATATTTAATTTCTTAAAAATGACTTAAACTTTTTAATGGGGGGAGTATATATTTAGCTATCTAAAACACTTGTTTTTCAATTAAATTAAAACATGTATCCTTGATAGATTATTTATTCTATAACAAATTATATTATTAATATTATCAACACATTAAAACTCACTTGTTTTGATTTGGTTGAATAAAAGTATATTAAGTATATAATGTTATGTATCTTGCCCAATATAAAATAAGGCTGAAGTATGCTTCTGATCCTCTAATTTTATATAAATTTTAGTTCAGTTCTTAATTTTAAAAAGTATCTTTTTTGTCATTAACTTTAACATCATTAATTTCAAATAATTTTTTTTGTTTCAATCATGTTTTTAAAAATTAAAAAATTAAACTTAATATATGAATATTTGAAAATGCTTTGATGAATTGAACGGTGGAATTGCTATTCTTTTTTAAATGAAAGTGAATAATAATTTCCCAATATTTCCATTGTACGTCACAGAACGCCATGTTTGACTCCGCATGCAAAGCTAACAGCTATAGACATAGTTTAATTACTTTTATTTTTTAATTTGGTTACTTAATATGTAGCTACGTCTAGGAAATTCATAGATTATTTGGAAAATTTATGTATAAATCTTGTGGAGCATATTTATATATAAATAAGTTCTATGAAATTTAATAACCACAGAAAAGTCTCTTAAAATTTGAGTGTTATTTGAATTTGAAGTACAAAAACAATATTATCCCTATTAAAAATACTGTAGTTATGATTGTAAAATATTGAAGTGTGAGTTGTAAATTATTAATATGATAGTTGTAAACAATTAATTCTAAACTTTATTGTCAATACATAATCAGTTTAACTATAAAATATATGGAGTTATTGTTGTAAAATGTTGAAATGATAATTGTAAATTACTAATGAGATACTTGTATATAATTAGATCAAACTTGTAAGGCATGATCAATTTAACTATTTGATATGTAAAGTTATAGTTATAAAAATTTGAAATAATAATTGTAAATTACTGATAAAATAATTATAAATTTTTTTTTGATGTAATGTACTTTTGACATGAGTTATTATTGTCTTTGTACTTTAAATTTAAATTACACTTAAGTCTTAAAGGATTTAACTATAATTTTGAGGGGCTTATTTATAAATAAGTCTATTTCAATCAAAATCGTCTTCTTCGAAATGCAGAAGAATAAGCTTCTACTAGATTCTCCTCAATGTCGGGTCATCTTCAAAATGTTCCTCTAACATTTATAGATAATAAATTTCCTAAGCTTTCAAATCCGAACACACCTGACGCATCCAGTTAAGGCACATCGAGCCAAATAAAATGTGAACCCACATTACAAACTCTGTTTCTTCAATGGTTCAGATAAATTTGAATTGAAAGAGAGGAGCATTTCATTCAAGAGAAAAAAGATAAAAGGTTCAAAATACAATGATATGTGGCATGAGAACTCTTGCATGTACTCTAATAACTATTATTACGTAAACTCTTCCTTCATCAATTCACAAATTTAAGATAGAGATATGACATGTAAAACTAAACCAGGCTCCACACTCATTGTACCAAATAAACTTGCTACTTCTTGCTGCACTTGCATGCCGCGGACAGAACATATTGAACAGGAAAAAGAAGATAAAACGAAATAAGTTATGATTCATTTGGCATGATGATGAATAAAAAGAAATATAAAAGACAACAGTTTGTTTTCTTAATATTATATGATAGCTAATCATTACCTCAACATCACAGAATGTTCTTGATGTTCAATGGAAACTTTTGAACCTGAGGGTCACAAAAACATAAAGCTGATCCACCAGATGACCAAACAATCTGAAAAATTTGTGTCTCCATTATCTGATGAAGAAGAGAGAACCACAAACTCCCCAGAAGCCCACTGCAAATCCGATTCCCATCCCAAGATACAATGACTTTGTATAGTTGTCATCTTCATTTTCCTCATCTAGCTTTGAGTTGTCGGTTTCTTCCTTCTTGTGGCAGATTTTTGGAAGAGGATCTCCACAAAGTTCAAGATTGCCAACAAAACTCCACAATTCAAAACTTTGAATTTGGGTTCCCAAAGGAATTTCTCCATTGAAATTGTTGTATGATAAATTCAAATAAGCAAGAAAAGACAAATTAGAGATTGTCGAAGGAATTTTTCCATAAAGTTTATTGAAGCTGAGATCGAGCGATTCCAAATTTTTCATGCTTCCAATTTCTTTAGAGATCTTCCCTGTCAATTGGTTTCGAGATAAGTTCAAGGACCACAATTGAGTCATCCCAAACAATTCTTTAGGAATTTCTCCAGACAAGTTGTTAGAAGAGAGATCAATACTGTTAACTATAAAAGCATCATTATAATTCAATTCTCTGCCTCTAGAGACCAAGTTCGCTGCCTCTATCGGATAAATATCATCAGTAGGATATGAATTCATGATGTTATATAAGCAATAAGGTATGGGTCCAGAAAGCATATTATCGGCAAGATCTAGTACTCTGACAGTTGAGAGGCTGCATATTTGAGATGGAATATTACCCGTAAATTGGTTGGCTCTTAATTGAATAACCACCAAATTTTTCTGCTGCAAATTTGGCAAACTTCCAGAAAATTTATTTCGCTCTAGAAAGAGGTAAACCAAATTCGTCCAGTTCGACAAGTCCAATGAAAATTTGCCGAAAAAAATTATTATTCTGCAAATTCAATCCCTGCAGATGATTCAATGAAGCCATTGAGGGAGGAATTTCACCTGTTAGCTTATTGCTCCCCAAGTTAAGGTGATCTAATTGTTTCCAATTGGTCCAACAATCAGGAAGTTTTCCAGTTAAATGATTGTGCGATACATCCAAGTGATACACTTCTGTTGCATTACTATCACACAACAATGGGAATATAGATCCTGAGAAAGCATTGTTCGATGCTGAAACATAGAATACGTCAGATGATATGTGTGGGAGGCTTCCTGTGAAATTATTGTTGTCTAAAGAAATAGATGATGAGTGTAATGTCACATCGGATATGTCTCCACTGATCAAGTTGTTTGATAGATCGACACTATGAATTCTTGAAACAATGCTCCAAAATACATTTTCATCTATATTTGCTATCCCACATGTAGAGATGTCTAGTCCTCGTAGTGACCGTTGTGTATATAGCCATGCTGGAAGATTAGGACCTAGACTTGTGTTACTCACATCCAGAGACTCAAGTTGAAATGGTGGGACCCAATTGGGATCAAAGTGAAATTTGAAACCAGTTGAACTTAAGTCCAAATATGTTAATCTTGAGAGATTGGCGAAATTCTTTTCTGCGAGGACACCCATGAAGGAATTGCCTCGGATGATTAAATATTTCAGGCTATGGACTTGTCCAAAGCTTATTGGAAGATTGCCGCTTAATTGATTCCTTGATAGATCCAAGAAAACTAAGGAAGAAAGGTTTCCAAAACATGAAGGAATTGGACCAGAGATCAAATTTTCAGAGATATCAAAATATTGCAAATGTTCATGCCGATCTAACCAATCTGGAAGTGATCCTCTGAGTTGATTATACCTCAAGCTTAACCTTTTTAAGTAAGGAAGCTTGAATAAGGCTATTGGTATTTGACCATAGAAATTGTTCGAGCCGAGGTCAAGAACAGAGATGTCTTTGGTGACATTGAAGAACGAAGCAAGCAACAGTGAGTTGATATGGTTGTCAGAAAGATCAAGAGTTACAAGTGATGTAAAATTAACATAGTTGAGGGATGGAAAATGTCTCAGCCGACAACCACTCAAGCGCAACACAGACAACAAAGGAAGCATTCCCGTATGTTGGAGCCATTTGGCTTCACTTCCAATATCAACAGCACTGAGATCAAGATATTTTAATGAAGAAATCTGAGAAAGCCAATGAAGATCATTTATGACTAAATCATAATTATATGAGAAGTCAAGGTAATGTATAGTAGCAGAAAAATTTTCTTGTTGAGTTGACACAGTAGCAAGTGATCGATTGTGGAATCTATGTGTTGGGGATTGGGAGACTTGGCATGGTGAAATACTCACAGTTTTGAAGTGATTGTAGCTCAAGTTCAAGTACTTGAGAAATTGAATCTGAAGGAGACACAGATTAATCTCACCTTGTAATCCACGATCAGATAGAGAAAGATCCATGACTCTGCCAGTGGTGATGTCACATTGAACTCCCTCCCATAAACAACAATCTTCTTCAGTATTCCAAGAGGAGAGTCGGTTTAAAGGATCTACCACTCCTTTTTGAAGATTGAAAGTAGTCTTTGATCATTCTCATTGCAACGAACCAGCGAGCTGCTTGTGCTAAATATTTTTCTATTGAATGTCATTGCAAATAGCAGAAGCAGCAACAAAGTAAATGAAACTCGTGAAGTGAAGCTCACCATCACAGTTGTTTCTGTAGAATATGAACACGATGATGAAGTCCTTACTGGTATGTATATATATGCTGTTTTTACTGGTATATATGTCCTAGAAATGCTGAACTAAATACAAATTAATATTCAAATGCATTAAAATAGTGATAGCTCACGTCATATCCCTTTCCTTGACCAAGGCTTCTCTTTTTAGTTTTTACGCACACACATGCATGAATGTTGTTCTTGATTTAAAGGGAGCACCCTATTCCCCGCCGGGATCGTTTCCCTAGCATGTGCATGTGCCCGTTCTTAAATGAGATTTAAATCATTTAGATTTAGATTTTAATTTAAACAGTCCAAATTTTAAATATTATTTTATATTATATTTATTAAATAAAAATTTATAAAATTATAAAATAATTTTAATAAATTTTTTATTTTTAATTTAGTCTAGATTTAATTTAGATGATCCAATTTAATATTAAAATTTTTATGATTAATGTATATTAAGATTATAAAAATTGGATCCTCTAAATTAATCTACATCAGTTATAAAAATTTTAATATTAAATTGAATCCTCTAAATTAAATCTAGACCAAATGAAAAATAAAAAAATTATTAAGATTATTTTATAAATTTTATTTTAATAAATATAATATAAAAATATATAATAATACTTTAAATGTGAACCATTTAAATTTAAATTTGAATTATTCAAATCTGATCATGTGCTCCTCCTGGCACTCATTCTTGGAATGAGTAGGGAAATTAATTTCACCAGTCAACTTTAATATGTCATCTGACAACTAGCTAATATACAAAACAGTCAACAAACACAACAATAATATCGCCACTATCATAGTCCAAAATGCTCAAATATAATCTTCCTTCCAAATCAACTCAAAATTATTTATGGTTGAAAAGTCCATTCTCCACTTGTTATGAGTGATACATACCTTTTTTATCTTATTTCTGCGGCTATTACACTAGAAAATAAGGGGGGAAAAATTCCGCACCCAAATCTTTTGACGCTTGAAAAGGCAGGGCTGGTTCATATTTCGGGAATATGACACTTTAGGACTTAAAACATCAACTTCGGACTATTTTAAAATCAAATTATTTCAAAATATGAATAAAAGGCCAAAAGTCAAAAACACAACCTTTCATGAATGCCACCAAAAATGAGAAAATAGTTTGTGTGATATAAATACATATCATGATCACATATCACGAACACTACAATTTTCAGCAAAAGGGGCACACATATTTATTATGTTTGAAAAGTCTTCCTCATAAAGTTTCGTGTACCCGCAAGCCAGGTTCCTTCCCTATCTTCTAAGTCAATTCCACCGCCGAATTGTTTGAACATTGCAAAAAAGTATGCGTACGGTTGAAAATATGGACTAACTATCAAAGGATTTGGATTTAGTATCTGCTACGGGCACCTACTTTTCCTGTCTGAATTGTTAAAATTTAAATTAACAATTTTAAATTTATATTCCATCAAAAATTAATAAATAAATATGTTTATCTAACCGTTAATGGGGCTCATATTAGACAAAATTCACTAAGAGCCTCGAAAACGAGCCTCAAAAAAGGAGGGAAAAGAAAAAAAAAAAGTAAAAAGAATTATGTTAAAATCACACGTAAAAAAATTAATTATTGTAAGATAATAAATTTAATTCAGTTATGTCACACCTTAAACTTTCAAAGTGTAATTGACTGAAATATAAGCAAATTCATATTTCATAAACCCAACTCATATAATGTCTACCATATTCATTATCCAATCTCATCATATAATTGTCAATTGTATTAAACAACTATTAATATTAATAAAATATTCAAATTTGCTATAAAAATTTCGGCAAAATCTCAAGCAATGAATATAAAACAAAACAAAAATACTTAAATACTTACATTAATCCACAATGTGAACAAAGCAACAAATACTTCTTATCTCAAGGAGTCTTATGAGACTTATTGAAAATCAAGTCCACTTCTATTGTCTGAATACTAAAAAAAATTTCAATGAATAACATCCTCAGATAATAACAGTACGTAAAAATGATAACCAAAAATATATGCAATAGAAAACAAGTAACTAATTTAATTACCGACAGTATTAGAAAATAACAATACAATTTATCTTGATAATTTAAGTAATAAAAATAGAAGAGAAAAAAAAAATAATCATAATCAAAAAATTAAGAAATAGATTTTTAATTTTTTATATAAAATAAATCATAAAAATACAGTTCTTATAGGTAAAAAGCTGAAAATGTCTTCTTTAACAAGTCCTCATTATTTATTTTTTCACCACATAATTTTAATTGAGAACTTATTTTAAAAGCCGCTGAATTATATTCACTTACAATTTTAAAATCTTGCAACCTCAAATGCATTTGTTCATATCAAGCTTTAGGTAAAATTATTATTTTTTGATGGTCATACCTTTCTTTTAGGTTAATCCATAATTCCAGTGAATCTTTTATTATAAGGTACTTAGCTTTTAACCCTTCATGAAGATGATGATAAAGGAATGTCATTGCCTTGGCCTTATCAAGAGTTGTACATTCAAGTTTGATAAGATTTGCCATGATTCAAACTAAAATAATAATAGTAATTAGAATTATGATAAAATTAATAAATAAAGTATAATAAATAAATATTATACTAAAAAAATAATTCACGCACATATGCTAAAACAATAAATAATCATAAATAGATTATAAAATATAATTTATAATAAAACACAAGATAAAGAGGCACAATATAAAGAAATACAAATATAAATAACCAAACTTACTAAACAAATCAAGCATAATGAAGATAAAGAAATGCAATAAAGAAAATAATTGATAGATAAAGCAAACAATTCATATGATATCAACAAATAAAACAAATTATATTAACAATATAAATTGATCAACACACACACACACATAAACAAACACAAAGTGTATATATAGTATTAATTTAATGGAGGAATAAAATAATAATAAATAAATAATAAAGAAATGAATGATGATGATGATGATGAAAAAGAAGAAGAAGAAGAAGACATCAAATACATAAATATAAAGAAAGAAACATAACTATATCAATCTTCATAAAAATATAAAATAACAAATAATAAAAATAAAGCAATGGATGGTAAATGATAAAAATAAAGCAATGGATGGTAAATGAGACTTGATTAAATTAAATCATGAATCACATGATTATTTTTAAATAAATAAAATGGAGAAATGTAAAATTACTTTGTAACTAAGAAAATGAAATGATAGGAAAATAAAACAATAAAATATAAGAACAACATAATCATGAATGTTAATAGAACAATAATATAAGATATAATTATGTATAGAATATCATAATACATTAATCTAACTAAAAGCTCATACCTTATTTTTAGAGCCAATTCGTGCCGGTAATGTGTTGTAAAATATAATTCATATGAAGAGTAGAGAAGAATAAGACAATATAAGAAATAGAGATAAAACAATGGAGAAAAATTCTTATTCACTAGTGTACATATGCTTTGGACATTACTTGTATTTATAGGCCTCTAACCATTTAAATCCTACCTTAATGTTACAAAGATATAAAAAGGCATATAATGTTACGTTATGTAACCTTTGAAGGTTATAAGTTATTAAGACTAAAAAACCCCTTTCATCCCATTCATGAGGATATTAAGGGTAAAAGAATCTTAAAAGCTATAAGTTATGGATATCCATAACATAATATTTATAATAATTAAACTATAATTTGTAAAAAGTAAATGTGAAAAATTTAGGGTGTTACACAGGGAGACTTCTCTCTTGCATGCACAGGATTTGAACCAAGGACATGATGGAAGAATTGTCAACACAATTACTTCTTGGCCAATATTGCCTCTTTTTATATCTATAGCAAGAATCAATAAAAATACAATCAAAATATTTTAATATAATTTTTTACTAAAATTTTTGAATTATTACAAGTAACATAATTATAAAATGACAGTCTATTAATTGAAAGAGAAAATGATTAAAGTTTAAAGCACAACCATACATTTATCAGATACTCCATCTGTTCAAAAATATAAGGTATTTTTAATTGAATTTTATTCCCCAATAAAGTAATTACTTATCTTTAAACTAACTCTATCTTTTCATATTTATTCCTATTTAATAGGGTATTTCATTCTAAAATAAATATAAAATAATTTACTCGATAGGGGCACTTTTGGAAAAAAGATAATGATTATACATTGGAAAACTAAAAATGCCTTATATTTTTTAACATTCAACTCCTCAAAAAATACCTTACATTTTTAAATGGAAAAATATCATTCAACTTAAAAGTTTCTTCACACAGCATATGCATGAGAACACACATACACAAGTAATTATAAGGAGGAATCACACTACAAGTTTCAAAAGAGCAAAAAATTGCACTGTAGGCCTAATAGATTTTACTATTGCACTACAAGTCTAAAGGCTCTTGTTGCAATTTTTTAGGAGTGAAAGTACAATTTTGCCCTTATTTGATTTGAAAACACAGATCATGCACAACACAATGTCCATACATGTCTAATTAATTAGTAGGTTTAATAAAATGTACAAGTGATGCACACAATATATAACACAATGCCCATGGATGTACAATACAATGTTCATATATTCTCAACTAAATGTCCATATGTGGATATATATGGATATTGTATTGAGAATTTATGAACATTGTGTTTTGCATCCATGAACATTTTGTTATACATGCTCTATGTGACTTTATTTTAATTAACATATAGATCAACTGGACATGCATGGACATTGTGTTGAAAATTCATAAATATCATGACTTTATTTTAACTTATAGATCAACTGGACATGATAGACGTTATGTTATGCATCTATGGACATTATTCCATAGACATTATGTTATACATGATCTGAATTTTCAAATTACATAAGGACAAAATTGTGCTTTCACTCTCAAGAATATTTGGAATAAGGGCTCTTTGAGCCTGCAGTGCAATATCAGAATATATTGGGTTTAAAGTGAAATTTTTTGCTATTTTAGGGTTTGCAGTACGATTCTCCTTAATTATAATTATTATTACAAAATCTCTTTTATTCTCCGCTATTCAGTATAGCTAAGATGTTGAAAGGACATTAAAAAGGAAACATAAGAGGCCATGGCAATATGAATCCGAAGCAATGCTTCCAGTTGCTTGAAGCAGAAATCAAGATTTGAATTCCATGCTAAATAGTATTGAATTCTATGCTTCCTATTGCACTTGCATCCCATAGAGAGAACATATTGAACCATAAGTAATATAACACATATCAGTTAAGAAGAAAAAGAAAAGAGAGGAAAATAAACATTCTTTTAAAAATACTTATAAAAAATATAGCAGCTAACTTGTTACCTCAAGTGCAATTTGTTCCTCATGTTTAACCATAGTTTTTGAAACAGAGGACCATATTAACAAAAAGTTGATTTGCCAAATGATAAAACCACTGAAAAACTCGTGTCTCCATGCTCTGATGAGGAAGAGAGAACCATATACTCCCCAGAAGCCCACTGCAAATCCAACTCCCATCCCAAGATACAATGACTTTAGAAAGTTATCATCTTCATTTCCATCAGCAATCTTTGAGTTGTGAGTTTCCTCTTTTATATTGCACTTCTTTGGAAGAGGATCTCTATAAAGTTCAAGATTCCCAACAAAACTCCAAGCATCAAAACTCTGAATTTGGGTTCCTAATAGAATTTGTCCAGTGAAATTGTTGTATGAGACATTCAAACATCCCAAAAATGAAATATTAGATATGGTGTGAGGAATGTCTCCAAAAAGCTTATTGTAACTGAGATCAAGAGTTTCCAAATTTTTTATGGCTCCAATTTCTTTAGGAATTTTTTCACTCAAATGGTTTCTAGATAAGTTTAGTGACAACATTAGAGTCAAATTAAACAATTCTTTAGGAATTTCTCCAGACAAGTTGTTATTGGAAAGATCAATAATCTTAATCTAGAATTCATGTTCTTCATCATAACTATATTCTCTTCCTTTAATAACTAACTTTATTTCATCTGGCATCAACGTAAATCCACCAAATAGATGTATGATGTTACTTAGGCAATGAGCTATTGATCCAAAAATCTTATTATTAGAAAGATCAAGTACCCTAAGAAGAGAAAGGTTGCACCATTGTGATGGAATACTTCCTATAAATTTGTTGGCATTCAATTTGATAATTCTCATATCTTCTGGCATCATGTTTGGTAGACTTCTAGAAAATTTGTTTCACTTTAGGAAAAGATGTTCCGAAAATTTCCAATTTGACAAGTCTAATGAAAATTTGCCAAGGAATTTGTTATCACTCAAATCAAAGAGCATAAGACCAATCAATGAAGCCATTGAGGGAGGAACTTCACCTATTAGCCTATTACTCCTCAAAATAAGGTATTGTAAATGTTTATAATTGAACCAACAATCAGGAAGTTCCCCACTCAAATCATTATGTGAAAAGTCCAAATGATTCAAATTCCTTTCCCCGTCTTGGCAAAATAATGAGAAAATAGATCCTGACAAAGAATTGTGAGATGCATCAAAGTGAGAGATATTGGCTAACAGCATGACATTAGATATGTCTTTACTAATCAAGTTGTGTGACAGATTAACAGAATCAATTCTTGCCATAAAGCTCCAAAACACATTTGCATCAATTGTTGAGATTCCTAATCTAGAAATGTCTAGATCTTTTAGAGACTGCTGTGTATATAGCCATTTTAGAACATTAGGCCCTATACTTGTGTTACTCATATGTAATGTCTCAAGTTGAAATGGTAGGACCTATTGAGGATCAATGTCAAAATCAAAACTTGTTAAACTTAAGTCCAATGATGTTAAATTTTAGAAATTGGAAAAACTCTTTTTTGTGAAAACACCCACTAAAAAATTTATGTTTTGATGCTTTGATGAGAACAAGAGAATGACAAACTTCACAAAAACCCATAGCAAATCCAAACCCCATCTCAAGATACAATGACTCTCAAAAGTTGTCATCTTCATTTACTTCAGCCAGCTTTAAGTTGTTAGTTTCTTCTTTCAGTTTTTTGAATACATATGGCAAGCCAAAGCCTAAGAGAAACAGAAATAATTAAAAAAAAACCTAATGGCTAGAGCATAAGCTCATATCACTAGCCATAATTTCTTAACAAAAAGTCAGTTCATGAAGCATAAGGCTCCATCCTTTCTCAACCATATGCACATTCCTAGCCAATCAAACAGCACAACCAATAGACTAACATCATAAGAAAATCAGTTCTACTTCTTTCAAGTTACAAATAAGGCTTTGTATTTGGTATATAGTCTACATGAGAGGGTAAGATAGATTACGTTTGCTCATTATTAAGTGTAGTCCTTCTAAGGAATTAGTGTAGATCTTTATCTTTTCCAATTTATGATCTTGACATAGCTGTGATCCTACTTTAAGTCCTTCCAATTCAGCTTTAGTAGAAGAGCCCTTACCTATACATTTTTGAAAAGCCAAGAATCCATTCTCTTTGTTGGTTAAGTAGAACCCCTGCACAAGCTACATTTCCTTGTATATTAACAGATTCGTCTATATCAAGACAAAGAAAATCATGGGGTAGAGGTTTTCATGAATCTTGGACATAAGGCTCTAGACAATATATCTTTTGACATTGTGCTTGCATTTCCTCATCTTCTAGGATCCCATGCTTGCAAATATAAAGGATCACAGCGATAGAAGTAAACTTTCCTTGAAAAATGAATATGCATCTAGCCTTTTAAATACCCTAACAAATAAAACTAAAGATTTTATGCCAGGGCCATTTTTTGAAATCTCCTATAGCAATTTTCACTTTCACATTCCAATTAAACCATTCCTGCAAAGGTAAACCAAAAAAATTTTGTACAAGGTTAAGATTTATGCAATAAGACTAAACCTCTTGGGAAATTTTACAATCTCTCAATATGTGTATAACACTCTCACTCCTGTTACACTTATAAGGACATCTATCATCCATGCATAGGCCTCTTCTAGCTCTATAAGAGTTAGTTAATATTCTCTCTTAATATACTTGCTAATGGAAGATTTTTTTTTTAGGAATCTTCCACTTTTATAGTTTTCCCTAAAAGCTGTTCATCACACCTTGAACCTTAGGCTCAAGGAACTCATAAGCAGCTTTAATAGAAAAGTTACCCTTAAAAACATTTATCTATCAAAATGAATCATCAGAATTACTCCTAAGAAACTTATGCTTTAAAATTTCATTAATAACCTAGGTTGCAAGGTATTGTATATTCTATCCATATTCTATAGCCCTTCCTAGGTCTTAAAACTTGCCAAACTGTCATGATGATTTATGAATCTATCATTAGTAAAGACAAAGTAAATAAGTTGTTTATCCCAGCCAAGCCAATTATGCCACCAAAAATTTATGGACTTGTCATTATCTATTTTCCTATTAACTCCTTTAGAGAAAGAATCCCAAACACCAATAATACTTTTTCCAAATTTGTGATTCTTTTTTATATTTCCTAATCAAAGACATGATCCTCCCCACATTTATATTTAGCCTGTAAACATTTCACCCACAAAGCATTTGGTTTAGTGATCATATCCCAATAAAGTTTCATGATGAAAGCTTTCTTTTGCCTTTTCAAATCCTTTATCCTAAGTCCACTATCTTTTTTTACTAAGTTTAACAGTGTCCTAAGCAATCAAATGTATTTTTTTCCTATCATTTTTGTAATGACCTAAAAAAATCCTCCTAATTTATATTTTATTTAAATTAATTTTATGGCAAATAGAGAGGGGTGAGTTAGTGTAATAGCTTACTTGAAAGTCCAACATTTAATTTTTTTTGAAAAAGATTAATTTCATTTAGTTTAAGATTGTGGAAAAATTACTAAAGTGCCCTCTCTTGTAATTAGAAGAAAATATTGGGCCCTCTCTTGTAATTTTTACAATTTCCTAAGGTTCATATTTATATTCTCCTCAGCTGGTCAGATGCACACAAAAAATGCATCATTTTCTTTCCTTCTCCTCCTTTACATTTTTGAAAAATCTAGAACCACCGCCTCTGCTCTTCTTTGATTCCAGTATGTCCATAGCATTCTCTATCCTTCCTCTTTAGACTTCAACGTTGCCGATGTGGGAATGTTAGAGTGCATCACTTGTTGCTGCTTCCGTGAGTTTCCCTCTTCCCCTGTACTGCACCGATTTCCCTTCCCTTTTCCTTTTGCAGCATCACCCTTCCTACTTTACTCAGCTAATAGCCACTGGTAATTGTGTCAGAATTATACTCGCGCAACCTTCTCCTTCCTCCTCTGTTTGAGTAACAGTGTGGATGCATCAGAATTCTTTCTCCCCTGTTTTGTCCATTACTAAAGCATCCTTTGGAAATATCTCCCTCGACCACTCCTTCCTCTTCAATCCTTGCTTCCTTGTGGGTGTGTGATAAACCTTCTTTTTTCTCCAACAGTTATGCAACTAGTTTCCTCTTTTTACTTCTTCCACTGCTAATTAAAGTTTAGGAGCTTTGAACTCCCTTCTTGTCACGAGTTTGTTAGGATGTGTGTTCTTAAATTTCAAAAATTGTGATTTTTCCTCTTGCTTTGCTGCTGTGTATGTCGAATAGAAGAAGAGAGGTTTAGCCAAATTGGAATTTTTCAAATTTTGAAAGCTAGGTATATTATGAATTTGAATTCTAATTGAGCTTATTATTATTATTTGTTTGAAAGAATGATGAGTAGGAAGATTAGTTAACCTAAATATTAACAGTGAGAAAGTTTGAAAAGGTATTAAGAAAAAGAGGCTTGGTATTTGTTTGAATCTGGATGCACATGAGATGTTTGACAAAATGCTTGAATTGAATTTGGTTTTGGATTCATATGTATTTAGTTAAATTCTTGGGGATAGTATGGCTATTGATAAATTATTGGATAAAGGTTTGGAAGATTAAAAATTTTAATTGCATGGTTGGAATAATGCACCTAAAGTGTTTGATGCAAAAACTTAGAGAAAATTTTATCTCAAGTAAATAGGTTGGTATGATTAAAGTATTATAAAGGAAATTAGTGACATGAATGATAATGCTTTGACATTGTTAATTGTAAATTTAATTGGGTTTTTATCATGGGAGTTTATGTAGGAAGTTATTGATATCTTATCTGAGCTCTAGATTATTGAGAGTAACAAAGTTAGAATTTTATAAAGTATATTATCACTTTAAAAAGGCATATTTAGATGCTTGAAAATGGTTGGGACAAGAGAATTACAAGTTAAATGTTTTATCAAATGGGTCGGAATGTTGTACATTAGATGTTTGGTAAAATGCCTAAGAAGAAACCTTCATGTGTAATTTTGTTGCTAAAACTTAAAGTCTAATTATTAATTCTGCTTGAGTGAATTCTCCTAAAGAGAGAATTGTTGGTTCAAAAGTAAAGTTCATTAAGATCTTATTATATATTATAAGGTAATTGTGTGAAGGGTAGCTCAATTGGAGTTGTAAGAAGTGAGTTGAGCTTTGAAAGCACTATAGTTAAGTGGATAACGTTCCAATCAATTTATATATTTGCAAATTTTCTTTTATCAAATATTATTTTCAGCAAATTTACATTTATTAATATATGTTTCTCTAACATAGATTATTGTTTTTGATTAAATTTCTTTAGCTCTTAAAATTATCATGATATATACTTACAAGATTGATGAAAAATGCTTTTATAAATTTTAATACTCTTTTATTCAATAAAGACAATCCTGAAAATTGGTGAAGAAGTTTATGAAATATTAGTTGTCAATTTTTATATTTAAAAGGATTGATGTTTTAAACAGTTCATGCGAGTTTGATATTGAGAAGAGAAAATTTTATTTTGAAAGTGATGATTTTCTCGCATATTTGAAAATAAATTTCAAGGAGACTTTATACAAAACACTAGTTGCTAATGGTAGCTCTGTTAGCCCTTAGCACACCACGGTACACCTAGATAATAGGGTGTTTATAGGAGGTGCTAACCCCGTGTGATGGCCAATGCACGTGGAACAGAAGGATGGTTATTCGTGAGCATCATACTCACATTTGTTTCATGGCTTCAACTGCGTTTAGTTACTTACCCTCGTGGACTGTGTGTCCACATTTGTTTCGTGACTTTGGTTGCGTTTGGTTACTTACTCTCGTAGACTGTGTGTCCACGTTTGTTTTTATGACACAAGCAGCGTTTAGTTATTTACTCTCATGGATTGTGTGTCCACATTTGTTAATTATCCTGATAAGTCCCTATAATTATTAATCTGATTATTTGGTATTTTGTATCCCATTGGTTTTTATTTAATAATTTATTTACAAGTATTTGTTTCATTTATGTGACATCTTAAAATCAAGTGATATTAACATTTGCTATAATAGTTCAATGGTTTAATCAAAATTTTATAGAGCTATTTTATTCTGAAGTTTATACATTTTTTTATGAAAATTATTGTCTCTTTAATTTACATGATTATTTTAAACTTTTCTTTTTATTCATATTAAATTATTTATTGTTAGGACGTTATTCACTAGAAAATTATTTTGGCCTCAGATAGCATAATTAATGTTGTACGTCTTGCTTATCAATGATGGATGTTTGCGGAACAGAATGTAGGCTTGTTCTGTAAATATGTCTTATTGATGTAAATATGAAATTTATGTATTATGTCATGAGATATATGATTAGGTACTCCACATAACTTATAATTAGAGTCCTTAGTTTATTATACATTTTGTCTGCTGGCTGAAAGGAGCCGAGCTCCTAATTAACATAATGTTTAAGGAAAAATTTTGCGATACAGAATTTTTGAGAGATCCTATTTACAAAGGAGGTTATGTCAAAATTTTTACAAAATATTAAAATAATTATTATAATGATTGGTATCAATAGTGTTAAAATGTCAGTGTAAAAACTAATTACATTTTAATTAAATGAAATAAACCTTAAATTTGTGGCTTATAAGATATGTGATGTGGTTCACATCCTGTGTCGGTCACCCCTTATTGTTGGGGCAGGACAATTTTGGCTATTCTAAAGGAAATTTTTGCTCAATTTTTCAATCTCATCAAGTATACCTTTAGGAAGAATCATGGTTTAAATAAGATAAGAGAGAAGCGTAGATAAGATAAAATTTGCAAGAGTAGTGCAACCATCCATAGAAAGATATTTACCCTTCCAGCTTGAGAGGCGTTTTGCACTTTGTAGATGACAGGAGCAAACAAGGATTTAGTGACTCTCTTATGGATGAGGGGAATGCCTAAGTATTTTCCAAGGTCCACAACAAGTCCCACTCCCATTATATCACTTATCTCCTTAGCACAATTAAAACAAATATTGGCTGAGCAGAAAAGCTTAATCTTATTTAAGTTCATTCTATGCCTTTATGCTTTGAAAAACACACTCATAATTTCTTTGATTAACTTCGCTTGTCCAAGTGAAGCTTTAACAAACAAGACTATATCATCAGCAAAGAGAAGATGAGATAGGAAAGTCTTATTGATGAGAATCTTAGAGGTTTCCATTTGTTCCTTGAGACTTCACTTCTTATAACTAGACCAAGTCTCTTAATACAAAGAACAAAGATACAAGGACTTAAAGGATTACCTTGTCTAATGCCTCTAGATGGCTCAAAACTAGTGGACTTCTCCCCATTCCAAAGGACAGCCATAATGACTGTGGTAACACAAGCCATAATCACATCAACCAAATTCCTTTACAAACCAATAGCTGTAAGGGTATGTTTAATAAAATCCCAATCCAGCCTATCGTAAGCTTTTTCAAGGTCTACTTTGATAGCCATATACCCTCTCCCTTGTTTTTTAGTTCTCATGGTATGTATGGCCTCCTAAGCTATAACAATGTTATTATACCCTTGTCTACCTTGGATAAAGCTACATTGCACAGGTTGAATTAGTTTATCAAGGACTTTGCAAATCCTATTAGCAATGAGCTTAGTGATACTTTTCAAACTCACATTACTTTAATAGTTTATCACTTTTTCACATAAATCCCACAAACAATGTTGTCCTAACTCAACCACAAGTGTCAAAAACCTATACTGGCTCTCCAACCAAATAGACTTTAGCGGACCTGTGTAATGTACCATACACAACCAAGAACACATAAATCTCAAAATCACCAATCAACCTCAAATTTAATAAAACATAAGGGGGAGGAAAACTTCACACAAAACAATCATTTTCATTAAATTCATTCAAAATACACATGTTCTTACTTGCACAAGTGTTTTGAACCTATCTCGGGGTTTACAATCAAAACTCATTAACTCAGGACACAAAATACACAAGTTGTACACTTTAATAATGACAGTAGTATAAAAATGAATCATGTGGAACCTAGTTGGTAAATTAATGAAGTTCATACATATAAACAATAAATTGAGGCATACAAAAAAGGATTAATCTATAATCTTATGCCTCGGCACATTTTCCCCAATCCTAATCCGATGACCTAGGCCTTAAAAATATTAAGAATTAAGGGGTGAGTACAACTACTCAGTAATCAAGTTCACCTAACCTATACAGTTGCATATCAATTATAAACAGATGCAATAGGCAAACACATACAAATATAGCACATATGGTAAGCATGGCCATAGCTTACAATACTAATAACTATGTGGCCAGGCCTTAAGCACAAATAATCTCATTAAATAATAATGCACACATTGGGGTCGCAGTAATATCAACCATACACCCCTAGTTCATACCGGACCACAATAATAACAACCAAGTAGCCAGATCTAAATGCATGGTCAAATGCCAACCTTATACCCTTTTGTTATATCTAACATAAAATTGATGGCTATCACATAGCTACATTTTTCATGGATTAACTTTTATAATTTGGTTTCCCTTAATACTAACAACCATGAGGTGTCGTACCTTAATTTAGCCTTCTCATAAATTGGTGGAGACTAGTTAAGTTCAAGTCCCTTATAGAACAAGTGGGACAGTCGAATCAACCATGGAATAAGGGTTACCTCTTAATTTCAACGATTGGTGATGAGGTGAGTTTTTGATTCCAATGGTCACTACCAATAACACGTGAATTTACCAACTACTCCTTTTCCTAAGCGAACTCCTGCGATGATCATGTTATGCATAAGTCATACATGCTATGCAATTGTGACTCAATTCACAATCCAATCACAAATTCACATCAATTTCTCACTCCTAATAAACTTTACAACCAATATACCATATATAATGCATTTTAAAATACCACATTTTATCAATTACACCATCATTTGCCATAAAACAAAATCATCAATCACAATTATGTGGCATGTAAGAGGTTACCATTTCCAAAACCATTTTTGCAAGTTTATCACATTGCCAAATTATATTAATAGTTCAAAATATCAACCATATTACATAAATAACCAATTAGCATTCAACTATATAAACTAGGTTTTCCTCGATTACCTCAAACCTTTGGGAGGTCAAAGGTTTACACTTCACACATATCACTTTCAAAGATTTTCTCAAGCTTGAATGGTGCCAAATTGAACTGTACTACAATCATAACACGAGGATATCATCATTATCCCATTTTTGAGCTAACCAACACTAATTTCCACATTCTCTATTTAGTCAATCCCATAATTTACTATCCATTTATACCTAATAGGTTCACTAGATTTCATTGATGCACATTAACCTCAAGGAAATCAATAAACTACCATTAATGAGCCATAAACACTTCCAACAACCTCATTTATTATAATTTTTGCATATTACTTGCTCTACCTAACTAGCCATACACAATATCATTAATTTAGAGTTTAAATACTCTAAACTACTCCTATTATATCCGTTTTAACTAATGGGTCTAGACCTATAACTCCTATGGACCGAAAAATCAATCTCCCAACTCAAACATTAACCAAAAATTCATAAATGTGGAAAAAAGTGGGAGATTAATGAGTATGATACTTACTTTTGGTATTTGTAGCTTCCAAAATACTCCCAATGTCATCCAAAAGTAAACCCTAGCAGAGCTCAGGTCACAGGTTCTTAGTTTTTATCTCATTCTCTCTAATTTTTGACTTGATTTGTGACTAATGTTCTGTAAAAAATTAGCAATGCGCTGTGGTAAACGATCACATAGAGGCCCAATGCATGAAAATCTGCCTTTGTCCGTCATAGCGGATTGTCCATGTACCACTGTATGTGGCACAAAGAACTTCTCCTTACTTTTTCTTTCTCTTTCCTTGTCTGAGTGGCCCGTCATTGATTCGGACCCATATCTTGGCTGAAATCAAAGCAAAAAACACTAATTAGACCCCTCTGACCACACACCTCATTAATTCACTAATCATACTCATTAAGCTAATTAATTAGGATTAAATTTTTCTGAATGTTGCATTTTAGGTTAGGAAACTTCAATATGGCCATTGATATTTGACCATAGAAATTGTTCATGCTGGGTTCCATAATAGAGATGGCTTTGGTGACATTAAAAAAACGAGTCAGGTAACTTTGAGTTGAGATTGTTGTTAGAAATATCAAGAGTTATAAGTGATGTAAATTTTATATAATTATAAGTATTTTTATTATCTTGATTAAGATTATTAAGTTAAAATGAGTTGTTGCCTGTCATAGAAGAAAAAGAAAAAAAAGCTAAATGAGTACTGCACTACCCGATTGGTCTCCCAATCATATGCACTAAGTCTGATTTTGTTAAACTTAAAGTTATGAATGGGTGAGACTAGACGATGGGTTGCCTAATTCAATCATTTTCATGAAAAGAAACCGAACTTTAGGTTAGGTTAAAGTACAATCTTGTCCAATTTTTGTGCAACCTCAATTGAACTTAGGCTATTTTGGTCCTTTTAAATAGATTTTTTTTTTCACAATCTTCTTTTTCCTTTGTCTAATATAAAACGGAACAGAAGCATTATGATTCTTTTTATATCAATATTCCTTTTTAACCTAAAGTATAGAATTGTTCAATCTTTTTTTTATTTTTGACTTCTACTATCCATGCATACTTTTGCTAGTAAACTTATTCAATCCATAACTTGAGTATGTTTGAGAGTATATGATAAAATAAAAAACTGTAATTAATGGAATAGAATGGAGTGAAGGAGGACGGAGTAAAATAGAATAAAACATTCCATTGTTTATGAGTTTTATTAAAAGAATAAATAATCTTATTTAATCATTATTTAACAATAATTATAAAATTAATTTATTTAAATTAAATAGAATAAAATATTCCATTGTTTGGAAGGCCACCTCAGTCATTTCACTGGCTTTTGAAAAAATTCGATAAAACTTTTGACCTTCCCACTTCATTCCACTTCATGTCAAAAAAGAAAAGGAAAAAAACGAAAAAAAACTTTCAAACACTACCTTAGTGTTACAGCTTTACACCCGTTTTGAGGCAACAAAGTATTATGTTAATGTTGAAACTTAGAACAATATGCATTTTAGGTGAACAGATGGCGTGATATGTATCGATCTAACTAAAAAATTTACCTCCAATTATTAGGAATCAATTTAATAAATAAGAATAAAATAAAATATGAAACAAAAATTGAATTTTGAGAAAAAATATGTTTCACATTTATATTTATAAAATAAAAATGTTATGAAACAACAATTCTGAATATTTAATAAATACAAGGAGGAATGACACTTAAGTTTTAAAGGAATCATTTTATTCAAGTGAACAGTGTAATAAAAAGACGCTGATGGGGCTCAGATCACCCGTTCAAAACTTCAAGTGCAGAAATGTTAATATGGATACATTATATGGAAGTCAGCGTTTCTACATCATAGACAGAATAGTATTTGTATTTTTTTTTCAAAAATATCAAATTTCATATTACTTACAATTTTTATACATATTATTTAATGTATAAAAATTACATTTTTTATTATTGAATTTATTCCTCGTATTAAAATTTTATGCTGTTTTAACAAGTAAAGTGTTGTATAACAAATTTTTTGGCCATCTATATGACAAAATTTAATAAAATAAAATTCATTTCTTTTTTATAATTATAAATTTAAGAGTACTCTTTAATGATATATCTTTCAAACAATATTTTCAAAATGTACTCAGACGTAAAACTTGTAAAGATAATTAATTTTTACAAAATCATTTTTTGGCAAGTGAATGTGGAATTTTAATTGCATTATTTGAAAATAGTAGTTAAAACATAATGGATTTAATTTATATTTTAAATTTGTTTGAATAAAATTATCATATAGGTATTTAAGTGTCATTTATGAACAACAACAAAATATTTTCAGTTGCCAAGCATATCATAACAAACATTTCATTCATTATAGCAGAATCCCTCAACGGCTATTTTTGATTATATTCCCAATTTACGGAGGGCATTAAAGCAGGGTGTGAATTTAATGCATCAACGATAAAAAAAAAAAATGATTAACTTTGTTTCTCATTTAATTTAATGCAATCGTCACTCTTCTTCCCGTTATCTGTTTCTAAAAATGTCAGAATTTATATGGTTCAATTGGTTAAATTTATAATGTACTAATTAAATAAAAATATTATATATGTGTATATAATAATAGCTGTGTTAAATAAATTAAAAAAAAGATAAACGAAAGTATAAAAAATACAGCATGCTGATAAAAATATTACATAAACATAATTAAAATATTTAATAGCATGATTAAAAAAAAAAAAGGAAATCCCAGGGTACCACAAAACAAGACATTCCAAAATTGACAATTAATTATTTTTGTATTTTTTGTGACCAAAGCGTATGAGACACGCAACATCCCATTTTAATTACCGACTCCCCAGACCTTCTCTTCTCACTATGCCCAGTTTCTTGAAATTCTTCGCTGGTTCCGTCTCTTTGCTCTGCCTCTTAGTCTGTCTTTCTTCACTCTTGTTATTCTTACCACAAATGAAGGATCACGATGAAGATTGAAGAGGAAATTACAAATCAAGATCAGAGTAGTGAAAAATCAAAGACGGCATCTTGCAGGTCGCAGTCGCAAAAAGTAGCAGATAGGAAGAGTGGAGATTGGAGAGTGAAGATGGCGTCGAATCGATCAGTCGAAGCTTGAGGGAAGAAAGCAAAGCACAAAGAAGAGTCTCAGAGACATCGAAGAAGGGCTTTCTGGAATCAAAAAATGATTTCAGGCCTTATAACTTTGTTTTTTATTGCTCTCCCACACATTAGTGTAGCAGACGGTGCTCTTTATCTCTCTTTGACTCTTTCTGTCTAGGCTTCCACTCCTCCAAGTGCTTCTTTTTCTTCCCACAATTCTTTAAGGGCTTGAAGGTATGATGTCGCTTATTATTAGTTTTTTTTCTGATTTTATTTTCCTCAATCTAGAAATTTTAGTCATGTTTCTGGTTTGATTTCGGAATTGGGTCACGAATTGGTGAAATCAACAAAGCGGCAGCAAAAGATGGCGGTGGCGAGGCAGATTAGGGCATAACATTGCATCGCTTCTCCAGTTTTGTCAAAATGCCACTTCCCGTATCGAGGTATACTATTCCTTAAATATCTGCTGATCTCCTTTTCTTTTAAAGTTTAAGTGCACATTTTTACCTCCGAGCGTCACCTTGTTAAGGATTGAGTGGAGACTCTGTTAATGCTTTTATGTTTAGAATTTCACGCTTTGATTAAATGGATTTGAGGAAAGTGTGCTAGCAAATATAACTTATATGCTAAGGACTTAGGAGGGGATAGATAGGTGTTGATTTAACTTGGATTACGCATTTTTCTAGTCAAGATCAATGTTAGATTGTAAGTAATGGCCTTTAGGTAGGTCTTGATTTGATTCCAGCATTGCTTGTGATTTCTTGTGATCAAAAGCTCCTACTGTTCTAACATTTTATGATATATAGTTTCCAAATGATGGTTACTTTAATTTCTTTGTTGAGTGGGTTTATCATATTTTTGATACTGTTAGCCATCCATCATGTTGTATTGTTGTTCACTTTTTTTCTCAATCTAAGAATAAGGAATTTCTCAGTCAGAAAATATTTTTTTTCTTGATATCTTTCTCAATTTTTAAATAAAAGTCTCAATCTAAAAACATATAAAATTATATTTTTTTAAACTTGATTTTTTTTATTTATCTGTTTAGCATAAATATGTCTTTAAAAAGTTCTTATATCTTTCTCAATTTTTAAATTAAAGTCATCTTTTATTTTCTTCTAAAAAATAATTTTTTGATCTATGACTTGATGAAATTGCCGTGCACACATACCATATATAACTCATTCTATCTTTTCTCTTTTTTTCCTCCTGCTTCTTGTTATTTTTTAAATTCATTTCAAAGTTTTTTTTAAATATAAGCACGTCTTTTAATCTTTGCGCTTCCTATTATTTATGTATATATATTTTATTTAAAATTATTTTTTATTTAACATAAATATGTCTTAAAAAATGCTTATGTTTTTACATTTTTATTGATACCTTTCTCATTTTTTAAATAAAATTAATTGTTTATGAAAAATGTTAATCTTATATTCTTACAAAAGTATGATATTATCAAGCATTTAAAGTATTTTCTTTAGAAATATATATTTTTCATGTGGCACTTGAGGAAACAAGAATGCGTACACTATATACATAAAACTCGTTACATTTTTTTTTCTTCTTTTTCTTGATTTTTTGCTTGTATTTTAAAGTTTTTTTTAATATAAGCACATTTTTTTAATCTTTGCACATATTGTTACTCTTTTTTTTTTGTCAATACTTGATTTTTTTCATTTAACTTAACTATGTCTTCAAAAAGTGTTTAATGCTTTTATATTTATCTTGATGTCTTTCTCAATTTTAAATAAAAGTCATCTCATTAAAAAAACTTTTTTGATGTGGGACTTGTTGAAATCTCCATGCATATACGCTATATATAACTCATTGCATTCTTTTCCTATTTTTCCACATTATATTTGTTGACTATTTTCCTTAATTTTAACTTTTTTTTAAATAAGCACATCTCTTTATTCTTTAAATTGCCTATTCGTTATCTATATTTTTGTTATAAACTTGATTTTTTATTTAGTTTAAAAGTCTTCAAAGAATGCTTATTGCTTTATATTTTTTATTGATATCTTTCTTAAGTTTTAAATAAAATTCATCATTTATGAAAAATGTTATTGTTAGTCATATTTTCATAAAAATGTATTATATTATCAAAAAATTAAAGTATTTTCTTCAAAAATAAATTTTTTGTGTGGGACTTGAGGAAACATGCATGCCCACACAGCTTATCTAACCCACAAGTACATCTCTTTAATCTTTGCACTTACTATTACTCATTTCTATTTTTTTCTATACTTGATTTTTTTTATTTAGCTTAAATATATCTTCAAAAAGTGCTTAATACTTCATACTTATCCTGATATCTTTGTCCAATTTTAAATAAAAGTCATCTCATTAAAAACAAATATTTTTGATGTAGGATTTGTTGAAACCTTCATATACACATACTGTATATGACTCAATACATTCTTTCTCTATTTTTCCTCATCATATTCCTTGAACTTTTTCATTCATTTTAAAGTTTTTTTAAATATAAACACATCTTTTTAATCTTTAAACTGCCTATTCTTTATGTATATTTTTGTTTTCAAGCTTGATTTTTTTATTTAGCTTAATTTTTTTTTAAAAAATGCTTATTGCCTTATATTTTTATTGATATCTTTCTCAATTTTTGAATAAAATTAATCATTTATGAAAAATGTTAATGTTAATATTAATTTTATATTCATAAAACATGTATCGTATCATCAAGCATTCAAAGTATTTTCTTTAAAAATAATTTTTTTTTATGTTGGACTTGAGGAAACATGCTTATACAGATATATAACTCATTGCATTCTTTATCTTTTTTCCTTGATCTCTTTGTTGATTTCTTTATTTATTTTAAAGCTTTTTTAAATATAAGCACATAATTTTAATCTTTGCACTTCGTACTATTTATCTTTGTTTTTTTCCTTATGTATACTTGATTTTTTAGCTTAATTTTGTTTTCTGAAAGTGCTTAATATTTTATATTTTTCTTGATATCTTTCTCAATTTAAATAGTAGTCATCTTTTATTTTTTTTTAAAAAAATATATTTTCGATGTACACACACCTTGCACACCCATCATATGGCATTTTTTTTTTTTACTTTTTTCTCCTTCTTTTTGAAATTTTTTTGATGTTTTAAAGCTGGTTTTTTTTTAAATATTGCATCTTATTTTTTTTCCACTTCCTATTATTTTTCTATATTGTTTGTTTTAAAATTGATTTTTTATATAGCTTAGATATGTTTTAAAAATTGCTTAATGTTTTATATTTTTCTTGATATCTTTCTCAATTTTTAAATTAAAGTCATATTTTATTTTCTTTAAAAATATAATTTTTGATATGGGACTTGACAAAATCACTCTGCACACACCACTTATATAATTTATTATTCTTTCTCTTTTTCCTCCAGCTTTTTGTTGATTTTTTTTTTACTTACATTTTTAAAGATTTTTTTTTAAATATAAGCACATTTTTTAATCATTATACTTCCTGTTGCTTGTTTCTATCTTTGTCTGTACTTTGATTTTTTTATTTAGTTTAAATATGTCTTTAAAAAGAGCTTATTGCTTTACATTTTTATTCATATCTTTCTCAACTTTTATATAGAAGTCATTTTCATTTTTTTAAAAAAAAATTATTTTTACATGGGACTTGTTGAAACCTCCATGCACACCACCATATATAACTCATTACATTCTTTATCTTTTTTTCCTCATTCTATTTCTTTATTGTTTTCATTCATTTTAATTTTTTTAAATATAAGAACATCTTTTTAATCTTTTCACATGCTATTCTATATTTATATTTTTGTTTTAAACTTTATTTTCTTATTCAGTTTAAATATGTCTTCAAAAATACATATTGCTTTACATTTTTATTGATATCTTTCTCAAATTTTAAATAACATAATCATTTATGAAGATCATCAATTTTAAAATAAAATTCATCATTTTTATTGATATTTTTGGCTGATTTTTAAGGCTTTTGTTTTTTTTTTAAAAATATAGGTTCATCTTTCGATTAAACATGTCTTGAAAAAGTGCTTTGTCTATATTTTTTTTGTTTAAACTTGATTTTTATTTGGCACAAATATGTTTTCAAGAAATGGTTATTGTTTTATATTTTTTTTATATCTTTTCAATTTTTAAATAAAATTCATTATATATTCATAAAAAATGTATCATATCATGAAGCATTTAAAATATTTTATTTAAAAATAAATATTTTTTACATGGGACTTGCAGAAGCCTGCATGCACACACAACATATATAACTTATTGCATCCTTTCTCCTTTTTGCCTTGTTCATTGTTGATTTTTTTTCCTTACATTTTGAAGCATTTTTTAAATATAAGCCCATCTTTTTTATTTTTTGGATCTTCTAAGCCCGTCTTTTTTTATTTTGGCATTTCTTATTATTTATCTCTATTTTTTGCCTATACTTGATTTTTTATTTAGCTTAAATATGTCTTTAAAAGGTGCTTAGTGATTTATATTTTTCTTGATATCTTTCTCAATTTTTTAATAATTTAAAAAAAAAGTATTTGGCATGAGGGGCTTGATGAAAATGCACACAAACTATTTATAACTCATTACATTTTTTCTCTTTTTCTTCTTCTTTTTGTTGATCTTCTTTCATTTCAATCTTTTTTTAAACATAAGTACATCTTTTAATCTTTGCACTTTCTATTACTTATTTATATATATATTTACTTTGCTTAAATATGTCTTCAATAAATGCTTGTTGCTTGACATTTTTATCTGTATCTTTCTCAATTTTTAAATAAAATTCATCATTTATGAAGATTGACTATATTCTATTCTTAAAAAAATTTACGATATTATCATGCATTTAAAGTATTTTCTTTAAAAATAAATATTTTCTATGTGGGGCTTTTTTATCATGTATGCGCAGACAGCATGTATATCTCTTTGCATTCTTTCTCCTTTTTTCCTTGTTCTTTGTTGATTTTAATTTTCTTAAATTTTATTTTTTTTTAAATATAATCACATCGTTTCAAACTTTGCCCTTCCTTTTATTTATCTCTATTTTTTTTTTTTGCTTATATCTTATTTAGCTTAAATATGTCTTCAAAAAGTACTTAATGCTTTGTAATTTTTGTTGGTATCTTTCTCAATTTTTAAATAAAGTTCATCATTTATGAAAGATGTTAATAGTTTAAATGTGTCTTTAAAAAGTTCTTATATCTTTCTCAATTTTTAAATTAAATTCATCTTTTATTTTCCTTAAAAAATGATTTTTTGATATATGACTTGATGAAACAGTTATGCACACAGCTCATATATAATTTACTGCATTCTTTTTCTTTTTTCTCTTGTTCTTTTTTGTTGATTTTTTTTCCTTACGTTTTAAGGTTTTTTAAAAATAAGCACATCTTTGCACTTCCTATTATTTATCTATATTTTCAAAAAGTGTTTAATGGTTTATATTTATCTTGACATCTTTCTCAATTTTTAAATAAACGTATTCTCATTTTCTTTAAAAAATATATATTTTTGGTTGGGACTTGTTAAACCACCGTGTGCACACACCATATACAACTCATTATATTTCTTTTTGTTGAATTTTTTCTTACGTTTCAAAGCTTTTTTTTAAAATTTTTTATAAGCACATCCTTCCTATTATTTTGTCTTCAAAAGTGCTTAATGATTTATTTTTATCTTGATATTTTTTGTTTTTAAATAAAAATCATCTTATATTTTCTTTAAAATAATATATTTTCTTTAAAATCATCTTATATGATAAACACCATATATAACTAATTGCCTGTCGTTGTCTTTTTTTTTTTAAACATTTTAAAGGCATTTTTTTGTTTAAATATAAGCACATTTTTTTAATGTTTGGACTTCCAATTATTTATCCATTGTTTTTGGTTTTTCAACAGAATCTATTGTTTTTTTTTCTAAAATGATTTTTTTATTTAGATTAAATATGTCTTCAAAAAGTGGATGCTTTATGTTTTTCTTGATTCCTTTTTCAATTTTCAAATAAAAGCCATCCGTTATCTTCTGTTTAAAAAAAAAAAAAATTGATGTGGGACTTGATATAACCACCATTTACACACCCGGCATATAAGTCATTGCATTCTTTCTTTTGTTTTTCCAATTATTTTTCTTGAAAGTTTTGGTTCATTTTAAAGTTTTTTTTTTGATATAGCAGAATTTTTTAATCATTTCACTTCCTGTTATTTATCAGTATTTTTTATTTAAACCTTCTTTTATTTATCTACATTTTTTTTCTAAGCACCTTCTTTGCCCTTCTGACATTTCAAAGCTTTTTTTTAAAAAAAAATTATAAGCACATCTTTTAAATCATTACATTTCCTATTATTTGTTTTCAAAAAGTGCTTGATGCTTTATTTTTTTCTTGATATCTTTCTTAGCTTTTACATAAAAATCAACTTTTAATGCTTTTTTAAATATAAGCACATTTTTTTAACTTTTTCATTTCCTATTATTTATCTATATATTTTTATTTAAACATGATTTTTTTATTTAGATAAAACATGTCTACAAAAGTTGTTTAATGCTTTATATTTTCCATGGTTCCTTTCTCAATTTTTAAATGAAAGGATCTTTTATTTTCTTCAAAATAAATAAATTTTTGATGTTGTTGGACTTGATGAACCACCATATACATACCATATATAATACATTACATTCTTTCTCTCTTTTACCTCCTGCTTTTTGTTGATTTCTTTCTTTCGTTTTAAAGTATTTTTAAATATTTGCACTTTCTATTGCTTATTTATATTTTTGGTTTAAACTTTAATTTTTTCAGCATAAATATGTCTTCAAAAAAATGCTTATTGCTTTACATTTTTCTCGATATTTTTTTAATTTTTAAATAAAATTCATCATTCGTGAAGATGTCAATTTTTTTTAAAAAATTCATCTTTTTTGTTGATTTTTTTTGCTTACGTGTTAAACTTTTTTAAATACAAATACATTTTTTAACTTTGCATCTATTGCTTATCTCTATTTTTTTGGCCTATGCTTGATTTTTTTTTTTCATTTAGCTTACATATATCTTCAAAAAGCGCTTAATTCTTTATATTTATCTTGATAACTTTCTCATTCTTTTTTTAAAAAGTCACTCTGATTTGAGATTTGATGAAACCACCATGCATACATATCATATATAACTCATTGCATTCTTTTTTTTTTCTTATGTTTTCTTTTTTCTTTTTGATATTTTTCTTACATTTTAAAAATTTTTTAAGTATAAGCTCGCCTTTTTTAATATTTGCATCTTCTTTTATTTTTCTACATTTTTTTTTGCCTTCTTACATTTTAAATCTTTTTTTAATTACAAAGATATCTTTTAAATTTTTGCACTTTCTATTATTTGTCTTAAAAAAATGCTTCATGTTTTATCTTTTCTTGATAACTTTCTCAGTTTAAACATAACGTAAAAATCAACTTTTATTTTCTTTAAAAAAAATATATTTTTGATGTGAGACTTTAGGTAACCACCATGGACGCGTGTGTAACTCATTCATCTTTTTTCTTTGCACTTTTTGTAGATTTTTTATATTTTAATGCTTTTTTAAATATAAACACATCTTTTTAATGTTTTCACTTTCTATAATTTATCTATATTGTTTGTTTAATCATGATCTTCAAAAATTGCTTAATGCTTTATATTTTTATTGGTTCATTTGTCAATTTTTAAATGAAAGGCATATTTTATTTTGTTTTAAAAAATAATTTTTTGATTTGGGACTTGATGAGACCACCATGCTCATACACCATATATAAATCATTGCATATTTTCTCTGTTTTTTTTTTTTACCTCATTCTTTTTCTTGATTGTTTTCGTTCATTTTAATGTTTTTTTAAATATAAACACATTTTTTTAATCTTTTTATTTCCTATTCTTTATATTTTTTTAAACTTTATTTTTTTATGTAACGCAAATATGTCTTCAAGAAATGCTTATTGCTTTCTATTTTAATTGATATCTTCTGCAATTTTTAAACAAAATTCATCATTTATAAAGATTGTTCATCTCATATTCATAAAATTGTATCATATTACGATGCATGTAAAGTATTTTATTTGAAAATAAATATTTTTGATGTGGACTTGAAGAAACATGCATGCACACATAGTACATGTAAGTCGTTGCATTCTCTCTCTGTTTTTTTTTTTTTGTTCTTGTTCTTTTTGTTTATTTTTTAAAGCCTTTTTTAAAATATAAGCACATTATTTGTCTTTGCATTGCCTATTATTTATCTTTATATTTTTGTCTATACTTGATTTTTTTTATTTAACCTTAAATATGTCTTCAAAATGATCTTGATGCTTTATATTTTTCATGTTATGTTTCTTAATTTTTAAAAAGAAGTCATCTTTTATTTTCTTGAAAAGTATATTTTAAACAGCGCTTTTTCTATACTTGGTTTTTTTATTTAGCTACAATATGTCTTCAAAAAGTGCATAATGGGTTATATTTATCCAGATATCTTTCTCAAATTTTAAATAAAAGTCTTCTCATGTTTTTTTTTTCTAAAATGAGATTTGTTGAAGCCACTTGCATACGCATCATATATAACTCATCGCATTGTTTCTCTATTTTTTTTTCCTCGTTCTTTTTGTTGAATTTTTTTCGCCCATTGTTTGTCATCAAAAGTACTAAATGATTTATATGTATCTCGATATCTTTCTATGTTTTTAAGTAAAAGTCATCTTTTATTTTCTTTAAAAATATATTTTCAATGTGAGAGCTGATGAAATCACCATGCGCACACATCATATACATATAACTAATTGCATTCTTTCTCTGTTTTTTTCGTCGTGCCTTTTTTTATGTTTTACATTTTAAAGCTTTTTTAAACATAAGCGGACCTTTTTAATGTTTGGACTTCCAATTATTTATCTATTTTTTTGTTTTAAACATGATGTTTTATTTAGATTAAATATGTCTTCAAAAAGTCTTTAATGCTTTATGGTTTTTTTTCCTTTTTCAATTTTTAAATAAAAGCCATCTCTTATTTTCTGTGAAAAAATAAATTTTTGATGTGGGACTTGATGAAATCACCATACACACACCCAATATATAATTCATTGGTTCCTTTTTCTTGAATGTTTTGGTTCATTTTAAAGTTTTTTTTAAATTATAAACATATCTTTTTAATCTCTTCAGTTCCTATTCTCTATCAATATTTTTTGTTTAAACTTTTTTTATTTAACTTAAATATGTCTTCAGGAAATGTTTATTGCTTTATATTTTTATTGATATCTTCTACAATTTTAAATAAATTCATCATTTATGAAGAATGTTAATTATATATTCATAAAAAAGGTATCATATTATCAAGCATTTAAGTTATTTTCTTTACAAATAAATATTTTTTATATGGAACTTGAGGAAACAAGCATGCACACATAGCATATGTAACTAATTGCACTCTCTCCCTCTCTCTCTGTTTTTTTCCCCTTGTTCTTTTTGTTTTTATTTGTTTTTGCTTATATTTTAAAGATTGTTTTCCCTAATAGTAGAACATCTTTTTAAACTTTGTACTTTCTACTGCTTATCTCTATTTTGTTGTCTATGCTTGATTTTTTTTTTATTTAGCTTACATATGTATTCAAAAAGTGCTTAATGCTTTATATTTTAGTTGATATCTTTCTCAATTTTTAAACAAAGGTCATCGCTAATGTGGAACTTGTTAAAATCACCATGCACACGCCATATATAATTTATTGCATTCTTTCTCTCTGTTTTTTTTTTCTTCTGCTTTTTATTCATTTTCTTTTACATTTTAAATCTTTTTTCTATTGTAGGCAACTTCTTTTATTTATCTATATTTATTGTTTGAGCGCATTGTTTGCACCTTCTTACATTTTAAAGGTTTTTTTTTTCCTATTACAAGCACATCTTTTAAATCTTTGCGATTCCTATTATTTGTTTTCATAAAGTACTTAATGTTTTATCTTTTCTTAATATTTTCATAGTTTCTACATAAAAATCAACTTTTATTTTCTTTAACAAAAATATATTTTCGATATGAGGCTTAATGAAAACACCATGCACACATACCATATATAACTTATTGCATTTTGCATCTTTTTTCCTCACGATTTTTCTTTTTACTTTGTACATTTTAAAATTTTTTTAAATATTAGCACATCTCTTTAATGTTTGCGCTTCCTATTATTTATCTATAATTTTTGTTTAAACATTATTTTTTATTTAGACAAATATGTGAAAATGTGCTTAATGATTTATATTTTTCTTGGTTCCTTTCTCAATTTTTTAAGAATGAAGTCTTGATGTGGTATTTGATGAAACCACATGCGCGCACACCATATATAACTCATTACTTTCTTTCTCTTTTTTTACCTAATTGTTTTTCTTGATTGTTTTCATTCGTTTTATTTTCTTTTAAATATAAGAACATCTTTTTAATGGTTTCATTTCCTATTCATTATCTATATTTTTTTAACTTTTTTTTATTTAGCACAAAAATGTCTTCAGGAAATGCTTATTGCTTTGCAGTTTTATCCATGCCTTTCTCAGTTTTTAAACAAAATTCACCATTTATGAGGATCATCAATTTTTAAATAAAATTCATCATTTTTATTGATATGTTTTTGTTGATTTTTGGCTTACATTTTAAAGCTTTTTTTTTTAATATAAGCATATATTTTTAAACTTTTCACTTCCTATTGCTTATCTCTCTCTGTTTTTTTTTTCTATACTTGATTTTTTTTATTTAGCTCACATGTGTCTTCAAAAAGTGCTTAATGTTTTATATTTATCTTGATATCTTTCTCAATTTTTAAGTAGAAGTCATGTCTCATGTGGGACTTGATAAAACCACCATGCACACAAGCTATATTGATTTGTTTCTTACGTTTTAAAACTTTTTTAAATATAAGCTCTCCTTTTTAATCTTTCCACCTTCTTTTATTTATTTACCGTTTTTGTTTAAGCTCTATTTTCTTTAATTATAAGAACATGTTTAAAATCCTTGCACTTCCTATCATTTGTTTTCAAAAACTGCTTCATGCTTTACTTTTTCTTGAAATATTTCTCAATTTTTACATAAAAGTCAACCTTTATTTTCTTTTAAAAAAAATTTCGATGTGAGATTTGATGAACCATCATGCACAAACACCATATATAACTATTCTTTCTCTTTTTTCCTCATGCTTTTTGTTGATTTTTTTCCCATTTTAAAGCTTTTTTAAATATAAGGACATTTTTTTAATGTTTGCATTTTCTATTATTTATCTATATTTTTGGTTTAAACATATTTTTAAATCTTGACTACATATGTCTTGAAAAAGTGCTTTTATCTATATTTTTTGTTTAAACTTGGTTTTTATTTAGCACAAATATGTTTTCAAGAAATGCTTATTGCTTTATATTTTTATTGATAACTTTCCAATTTTTAAATAAAATTCCAAAATAAATATTTTATGTGGGACTTGAGGAAGCTCGCTTGCACACACAGCATGTATAACTTATTGCTTTTTTTTTTTAATCTTTTTTGCCTTGTTCTTTTTGTTGATTTTTTTCCTTACATTTTTCTTAAAGGTGCTTAATAATTCATATTTTTCTTAATTATAAGCATTTTTTTAATTTTTGCTTTTTTCTTAAATTTTAAAGCTTTCTGTTTTAAAAAAATATAATCACATCTTTTCAAACTTTGCACTTCCTTTTATTTGTCTCTCTTTTTTGGCCTATACATTATTTTCTTATTTAGCTTAAATATGTCTTCCAAAAGTGCTTAATGTTTTATATTTTTTTTATCTCTTTCTCAATTTTAATAATGTTAATCTTAGATAAATTAATATGTTAATTGGTTCAAATACGGTTTGACCACAGTCCGTCCTGTAGATTAAGAACCTCTGAATAATGACTTGTGTTATTTAATCTATTTATTGTGATATTGTGTGTGTGTGTGTGTGTGTAAGAGGAGAGGGTAGAGGAATTAATGCTAGAAACTCCTATCGTCCTACTAACAGTTACAACTTACTACACTATTACTAATTGTACAATTTTTACATATATTAATATTTTAACACTCCCCCTCAAGTTGGAGCATAAAATTAATCATGCCCAACTTGTTCTCCTGTGAATGATGTGAAAATCAATCTTGATGTGTTTTGTGCACTGATGAAACATTGGATTAAATGTTAATGTGTAGTGCAGCTTTGCTATCACACCATAACTTTGCTGGTAGTGTGGACTTGAGACCAACTTCCTTCAATAACTGATATATTCGTGCTACTTCACACATATATTGCGCCATCGGTCTATATTCTGATTGTACCACATCTTGCTTCTTGCTTCTCCATGATTACTTTGTAGTATACCCTAGCCAGGAGCTCCCTTCAAGTAATTTAAGGCACGCTTTAGAGCTTCCTACTGATTAACTATAGGTGAGGCCATAAACTAACTCAATACTTACTGGATAGGCAGTATTAGGATGATGAAATGAAAAGCCGAACCTAGCAGAGTTTTGTCACTAGTGAGGTCTCTAAGTAGTCAACACGATATGTCTGAACATAGCTTTCAGCAACAAGACAAGCCTTGAGGCAATGTAGTGTACCATTAGGCTCAAATCAACCCAAAATGGAAATCCCTCACCCCCTCACTTTACTATGTACTCACACGACCAAAGAGGAATGTCAGATTCCGTAACTTTGATACCATGTAAAATGAGAATCTCTATTCCTCAAACTAACATCTACAACGTAAGTTACTATATTAAGTACCAATTACACAATATTTACATATATTAATATCTTAACATGACCAACGAACTATGAATTAGAGCCTTGTTCAATTCAATGAGCATTCTAGCTTTGAAACCTCATTATACACTGAAGAGATGTTTGGCAAGTGTTGATTTAATTGCAATAGTACTTAAGGTTGCTTATGCATGCGACTACCTAGAGTTTTATCATATCATATGTGTGTGTACTCCTTAGGTCCTATTTAAAAGATGGAGATAGACAATTTTTTTGTCCCATAGTTAATCCGTAGCCTGAATAACATGAATATGGACGATAGAGGTTTTGGTGCTAATATTAGGCCGTTGCTTGTAAGTAACGTAAACAAGTGAGTTAGAGTCATTGTAATGGCACTCGAATATAGTGTTAAATGAGCAAGGGCTACCGCGCTTTTCTGAACAAGTGTAGCTGAAGGAGTTAGGCTTTGTAGGATAGATTAGATTTGGTACTTGGCATGTTGGGACCTTGTCTTGTAAATCTTTGGAGATGGTAGGAGTTATGATTCTTGGAAAAAATAATATCATGTGCCTTCAAGAAACTAAATGGATTGGTGAACAAGCTATGGAAATTGAAGGTTTCAAAATTTAACACACAGAATGTGGTGAGTATTACTGTTAATGAGGAGTGGAAGAAGAGTGTGGTAGAAGTTAAAAGAATTGAGAATAGAATTATTTCTTTAAGAATGATTGATGGATGTGACACTATCAATATTATTATTTGTAGTTGTGTACCTTAAGTTGGGGCCAAAAGCTCATCTTAAAGAATTATTTTTAAAAGATTTGGAGAGATTGATCCAAAGCATAACCACAAAGTGAAAAAAGACATTATTGTAGGGGACTTAATGGTCATGTCGACAGGGAGACAGGTAATTATGTGAGGATGCATGGTGTTTTTGGTTTTGGTAAGCTCAATAGTAAAGGGCAATCTATTCTCAGTATCTCTCTGGTACATGATTTCAAGATTATCAACACTTGTTTCAAGAAGAAGGATGAATATCTCATCACTTATAAAAGTGGAGCCTCTAGGTTATGAATTGACTCTTTTTTTATAAGAAACACAGATAGAAGACTTTCTAACAATTATAAAGTGATCCTTGGGATGACGTAACAACACAACATAGGGTTCTTGTTCTGCATATTTAGAGTGTGAAACAAAAGCACCGACAAGTGTTAAACCTGAGGATTAGGTGATGATAGTTAAATAATGAAAAGAGGGAATTTTTCAAGAATAATCTTTTGGACAAAGGAATCTGGGAGTCTCAAAGAAGTGTTAACATCTTGTCGAAGGATATGGCTAAAAAGGTAAGAAAGGTTGCTAAAGAAATTTTACAAGAATTAAAAGGTTTAGATCTGAGTGATCAAGAGTTTGGGTGGTGGAATATGAACATATAGTTTAAACATAAAAAGGAGTGTTTTAAAGCTATACATTTGTACAATATGGCTAGGAAGGAAATAAAGAAAGCCATAAGTGAAGCACGTTTTAAAATATTTGAAGAGTTTTATAAGGGTTTTTGATAAAGGGTGGAGAATGAAAAATTTATAAGATTACAAAGTGTAGGGAAAGAAAATCAAGGGATTTGAAACAGGTAAAGTGTATAAAGGATGAAAAAGGAAGAGTTTTGGTTAAAGATGGTGCTGTTAAAAACAAATGGGAGACTTATTTTTATTAGCGTTTCAATGTTGGAGGTGACTTGTCTAGTGAGGATTTAGTAATTTATAAAGGAGAACATAATTTGTCACTCTATTAAAGGATACATGATAGTGAAGATAAGAAAGCTTTTAAAAAAATTGAAAAGGGTAAATCTATTAGACTTGACAATATCCATATTGTTGTGTGGAAATATTTAGATGAAGAGGAGGTGCTATGGCTAACTAAATTATTTAATGAGATTTACAGTTCAAGAAGATGCCTTACCAATGGAGGAAAAGCACTTTAGTTCCTATTTACAAAAATAAGAGATATTCAAAATTGTACAAATTACATGGGGACTAAGCTTGTGAGTCATAAAATGAAATTGTCTAAAAGAGTGATTAAACATAGGTTGAGGTTAGATATTAGTATTTTTGATGACAAGTTTGGTTTTATTCTAGTAAGGGCTACTATAAAAGCAGTTTATTTACTATGAGGATTAATACAAAAGTATTGAAGCAAAGGTAGATATTTATACATAGTTTTCATTGATTTGGAGAAAAAAGCTTATGAGAATGTACGAAGAGTAGTATTTTGGAAAGTTTTGGAAAAAAGTGAGTTCTAGTTGCTTATATTAAAGCTATATAAGATATGTATGAGTGGGCAACAACCTAATGAGGATATTTGGTAGTGAGACAAGATTTTTCAATAAGGATTGACCCATAACAGGGTTCATCTTTGAGCTCTTGTTTGTTTGACCTGGTTCTAAATATTCTAATTGAGCATATTCAAGAAAAAATCCCTGGTTGCATGCATTTTGGGATAATATACTTCTTATTGTAGAGTCAAGAGAGGATATTAACTACAAACTTGAGTTATAGAGTCAAAAAATTTTCACTTGAATATGAGTGAGACGGAATATTTGCATTTCAGTGTTGATAAGAGGTTAGTTAGTAGTAATTTGAAAGTGAGATTAAGAGATCGAATCATATTACAAGTGAAAAAGTTTAGATATTTGGGAATAATTATTCAATATGGTGAAAAATTGTCGGGGTTATTGCTCGTAGGATTTAAGCTAAGTGGTCTAAATGGAGAAAGGTTAAATGGATTATTTGTGATCCAATGATATCTTATAAATTTAAAGGGAGGTTCCATTAAATTATTATAAGAATAACCATGTTATATGATCGTGAATGATTTAAAGGGAGTATAAATTTGGAGTAGCAAATATGAAAATATTGAGATGGATGTGCGGATATACATGAAAAGATAAAATCTAAAATAGGTGCATACATAGGAAAAAGTGAGTGTGAAATCAATTGAGGGAGAAATGATTGAAAATAGTTTGAAATGGTTTGGAAGGATAAGGTCATGGAAAGCATTGATGAAAAAAATGAAAAGGATAATTTTGAGCCAGGGGTAAATGAAGATTAAAGAGAACACTTATAAAAGTTGTTTAAGATAAGAGTGTTCAAAATCAATCCAAACTGATCATATCAGACCAACATGAAACTAGTCAAAACTAATTATAAATAAGGTTTGGTTTGTTTTTTCTTTTAGCAAACTTGAACCAAACCAAACCAAATTTTATATTTATTATATATATTTTTGTAAATTTATCAAAGTTTTTTCCCCTTTTCAAGTTTATTTATTTGAAAATCATTGGTAAAATAAGTTACAATTAGCTAAATGTTATTGCTAATCATTAAGATAATATTTTTATTTTATAATTAAGTGTTTTAAAGATAATACATTAGTTTTTAATAGTTAAATATGCTAAGTAGTTGTTTAAAAAATATTTTTTTGTGCTCATAGATTTTTTCGTTACAGGCGAACTTTAAGAATCACAATCCATTCTGACTGTTCGAGGACGAAGGCGCCAATCTGCTTTGGTGACGACGACAGTTGAGATAGTCAAGTAGCCGAGCTTGATCTCTTTTTGCCTCTGAACCAAATTCCGAAATTTTCTGTGGTTCAAAAACCCAACCTGTTCATCTTAAGTGTGCTTGCTATCGTTGTGAAGGGTCATGGAGTAATCTATTGAAGCTGGAGAGGGCTTCTACTCTCACTTCTAAATTATAAGAACTCTTTACAATGTTCATGGTCCATGCTTCATGTCCTCGTCAAGCATAAACATTTTAGAACTACACAAGAGATGCTTGAGAAAATTGCCCACAGGGACGTCGCCATCAGTTTTGAGAACTTTGATTGAAATTCTAACATGACTCAAATGAATTCACATATATTGAGCTAGCTTGTAATACATTGACCGATGATTCCATTCCGGTTTTTGAGCAGATGAGGCTATATAAATTGTGTCACACCCCAATATTGAGATATAACTGGCACGGAATATAAAATAACCTCATATTTCATAAGCCTTAATTAGTTAAAAATTAAGCTACATTATCAATATATAGTTTTTATATATATTTATAAAATTTGTAAGGTCTTAAATATTTTGTAAAAATTTTGACAGAACCTCTTCTGTAATTTGAACCTCTTCAAATTTCTACAATAGTGAAACCAGCTAATCACAAAGGAGACTGACTTTATACTAGCAGATTATATATCGGCAAAATAAAACTAAGACCTAACTACGGTATACGTGAAGCATCAAGTTATAATTTTATAATATAAAATATATTTACATCAAAAGTAACTACCACATTTTCATAGTTTCAAAAAAACTATTGTGTCCCTCAGTGATCAATAGGAGGTGCAGGGTCAATTTCAATATCTGAGACCAAAGAAAATTTTCTCGGTGAGTAACGTTCCAATTGATAGTTGAAAGAAATAATGAAAACAATCAATGAGCCAATTATAAATTTACTAAAATAATTAATTGAAAATAATATGAATCAAAAATACATAAATATAAATAAAATTATTAAAGTTTTAAATTTCAAATTATTAAATTTCTACACATGTTTCAATGTCTTAAGATATATATATATATATATATATTACTCAGTATAAAATCCACATATAGTTAAAAAATAGTAGTTTGCATCTTTAGATCTAATTTAAACAAAATAGTTTTAAAATCCCTTCTTTAGCGGGACTTAATCAGAACGATTAACAGGCGTGGACACACAATCTACGAGGGTAAGTAACATACCGGTGTGGCAAAAAGCTACGAAAACAAACGCAAGTATAAAGCTCAAGAATGACAGGTGTGGATCATATCCACGAAACTACATCTTCCATTCCGCGTGTGTTGGCCGGCACACGGGGCCATCACCTCCAATGCACCCTACTAGCTAGATGTACCATGGCGCACCAAGGGCTAACAAAATTGCCGTTAGCATTCAGCGTTCTGAGCTCAGTCCCCCTAATTAAATCAAGCGTGCATGGGGTTGAAATATTCATTTAAAACCTTTTCTTTTAAGATATAATATTCAGCTATCAAATTTTCTTTTCAATTTTTCTCCATGCATGAATCATCACGTTAACTACTGTCATATAAATTATGAAATTTAAACACTAGAAATGTTTAGAATAGATAATCGGTTAATAATGTACCGGTTCCAAATATTTTTTAACAATAACATAATTCTTAATGAAAACAAAGCAAATTCCATAATAGACCAATTAAAATAAAAATGAGATAAGTAAAAAGAAATGTATAAATTATAAAAATAAAATTTACAAGAATTTTATGCATAAAAATTTAAAAGAAGACATTCTATAATGCTTTTGCAAGAAATTATTTTAAAACGTTACCCACTCACCTGAAAGTTTTCAATAGTTCTAAAGTTTGCCTCTCTTAACCTTTCACTTATATTCTAATGATGCCCTTAGTTTCCTGACAAGTAAATCATGAGTCTAAAATCATTTATCAAGAAATTTTTCAAGCTCTTAATGGACATTTAAATTTAATCCAAACAATATTAAAGATAATACTCTAACAAATTATATTCTAAGTACACTGGAATTAGTTAAGCCATTTGACAAATCTCAATTTTTCCTCATACTTCCTTGTGACCCATTCTCAATCATAAATCATAATAAATTTAGTCAAACTTTCCCTTCTTTTAAATATTTAGACAAACCTCCTGGGAGCATTCCTATTTGCTCATCACCTAACCAATTTCTATAAATCTCACCTTTTATCCTCACCATTTAATCCCTAATCAACTTTCATACACTACTTAAGTATCATCAATAACACAAAATTTCAAATTAAATCCCAAATCAACCATTTAAATTACACTTAACAGCAACTAAATTTAGAAATTTCAACTAAAAATTCTGACACACACATATATTCTCATTCAACAAACTTCTCCCTTCACTAATTTACACAACAACAAAATTCGGTGTCCTTTTCCTTCAACAAAACCCAGCTGAAATGCTTAATTGAATTTTTAGTCACCATCTTCAATAATCGTGACAGCCACCATTCAGAATAAAGTAAGAATTATTGACAGCAAAATAGAAAATCATGCTTTCCATACACACGCGAGCCACTTCCAGCAACTAAGGAGGAAGAAGAAGGGGAAAAAAAAAACCAAAGATCAAGCACACACACGCGACGCCAATCAGTAGAGGAGGAAGAACAGATAGAAGTTAAACATACACACATCGTCAGCCACCGAGTAGCAGCAGCAATGGAGAGCAAATCAGAGAAAAAAAATCTGACGATATCAATTCTTCCAGCCACAGAAACGCGACAGCAGGAGAAGAAGTTGAAGACCACTCACCTCACGTTGGCACCGAGCTGAAGATGATGCCAGGGGAAGAGAATCCAGCAACCCAAAACCCACACCTCCGTCAGTCACAAACAGAGCAAAACTGGGGAGGAGATTCAGCTACTTCACTGGACAGAGAAAGACGAACAGCAAGGGAAAGAAACGGACGCACACCGCCGGCGAGATGGAAGTTTATGCAACGAGAAATGAGAAGAAAATAGAGGAAGAATGCAAGCTCTCTCATTCTCTCTGCTCTGTGCGAATAACCGACAATGGGGAAGGAGATACTAAAATAACAAGTCCATTGGAAAAATTACAAAACAAGACCCAAAGTTTGTTGAAAAAAAATTACAAAATAATGCCCCATCAGATTTTTTTTTTTTTTTTTTGTCATTACAAATTGAAACCTCATTTGCATGCCTAGTGCTTTTGAATTCTTTGGTCAAGGATGGGGTTACTAACATGGCATGGAAGGTTTCCAAACAAATGGTTCGAGTTAGTATTGTTCCTAATTTACATATCTATAATGTGTTAATCCATGCTTGTTCCAAATCAGGAGATGTAGAGAGAGCAGATCATTTACTGAATGAGATGGAAGCGAAGGGTGTGTTTCCTGATATTTTCACATACGATACTTCGATATCATTATATTGCTAGAGAAGTATGCACTATGAGGCTTTTTCTATCCAGGATGGAAAGGAAAGAAATCTTGACAATGTTAGTTACAGTTCTCTTATTTATGGACTCTGTAGAGAGGGTAGGATGTGAGAAGCCACGAGGATATTCCGCACCATCAAAGGTGCAATTCCCAATAATGTTACATACAATAAATTGGTCGATGGGTGTTGTAAATAACTGACCTTGAGCAAGCTCTGAAATTGTGTGAGATGATGGAGGCTAAGGGATTGTACCCTGATGTATCCTGACGTTGTTACTTATAACTCAATTTTGTGTAAGCTGTGTCAGGATGGCAGAATAATAGATGCAAAGAAACTCGACTGAGATGAGTGAAAGGAAAGTCACGTTGATAAATGCTTACTGCAAGATCGGAGACATGAAATCTGCATTGAAATTTAAGAACAAGATGTTAGAGGATGGATGTTGTTTTCCATGCTTGATGCTGGGTTTTGCCCCAATTACTACATTTATCCATGGATAGTAGATGGTTACCGCAATAAAGACAATGAAGAGGCAGTTGTTACACTCCTCGATGGGTTTCTTAGAAGAGGTCTTTGCATTGATGTTTCAATATTTAGGGCATTAATAAGAAGGTTATGTATGCCAGAAAGGATGCCATGTGTTCAGAAGTTATTTAATCTTATGGAAGGGAGGGGCATATCAGGTGACTGCGTTAGCATTTATACGATTCTTGCTTATGCGTATTGCAAATCATGGAATGCAAACGTTGTATCAAATATATTCAAAGAGATAATGTAATTTTTAAAAATTGTATTTTTTTTGTGAAAGCTTCTAGAGTGCTTACGTGGAAACACTCTAGAAGATTAATTTTCTTTTAAATTTTTTTTAAGAGAGCTTCTAGAAAGCACTTCGGAAGGTTAATCTTTTTAAATATATATTTTTTTGTAAGAGCTCTTGGAGCGCTTATTAGGAAAGCGCTTCCAAAGATTAATTTAAAAAAATTATTTTTTTTAAAACCTTTAGAGCACTTGCTAGAAAACTGCTCCCAAAGGTTAATTTTCTCAACCAAAAAAAAAAAGAAATTAAACTTTCCAAAGCTCTTACAAGAAAAACGCTCATCAAGGTATATGTTTTTTTTTTTTTAAAATATAATTTTTCTTTTGACAATCTACAGGAACTCTTATACTTTAAGTGCTTTGATATAATTACTAGTTTTAATGGTGCTATTTTTGGAGTGCTTATTCATTTTAAGTGCTTCGATAAGTTTTACATCAATATTCCAGAACTTTTTTTTCAGAAGTGATTCAAAATGGGCACTGCTATAAGATATTTTTATAGTAGTGTAAGGAAGTTGAAATCAAGTGAATAAATCTTGTAGTCTAAAGATGATTTGGTAATGGAAGGTAGCCATCATAGCTAAAAGGTCTTGCTCTGCTCTAATTACCTGGATATGAACTTTTAGTCTAGTGGAGAGAGTGGGATTTGTAGGTTTGATATTGAAATCTAAGGCTATGTTGAGGATCATGCTTCCTTGACTGAAGGTAGTCAACAGTATATCAATTAAAGCATTACTAAAAGACTTATAAACAGTATCCAACAAGGCTCTCCTAACTATAGCAAAAATACTTTTTTTCCATGAAGGTCAAGATCAAACAAATGACACTAACATGAAGATGTGTATATCCTTGGCTAATCCAGGTGTCTATCAAAGGTTGAGGGATTTTAAAGGTAACATATTGTTTAGCAATAGTGGCCGGAAGACCACACTAGTCAAGCTTAGAAGTTGGTACAACTTCTTTTAGAAGAGGGCATTGGGTAGAAATTAGGGATCTAGTACCCTAATGAAGGAGTTGGTTCTGTGATATAGCTTATAGGAGTTGAGAAAAGGAAGGTCTGTATTTTGGATACAAGCATTTTTGGTAGGGTGGAGTATTCTATAGGGCTTTTAATTTTTATTAAAAAAGGTTCTTTTTATAGAAGATGGAAGACGATCAAAGGAAAAGGCTAAAGAAAGATGTACAAATTCAAAGGAAATAGTTGATGATTCTAGTATTTCACTCTTACTTTCTGGGTTCTACTTACTTACTATCATGAATAATATCTTGCTTTTGTTAATAAGAATAAGATGTGTGATGTCATTATCATTACTTAATTGTGCCTAACTATCATATGGCCCTTGCCTTTAAAAGACAGTGCCACTAGTGAGTTTGATGGATTGAGCCTTTGAACTTTTGGGTTCTCTCTCTTCTACTACTTCATCTGTGTTGTTGCCTTAGTTTATTTTGTGATTTTCATTATTTTGTGTCTCTATTTATTTTGTAAGAAGAATTTGTTTAATCCTAAAAAACTATTGCATGATCAACTCAGTGTGACAAAATAGTTTTTAAGGATAATGTCATTGAACATGATTCAAACTGTGATTTTTCTTGTTATTGCCAACATAAGATACTAAACATTCTTGAGTGAATATATAGTTGAGGCGTAAAAATATTATTTAATTCATTGATTTTTTTTAAGATGAGCTCTGCCCATGTTCATGATAATTTTTCCTTCAAGCAGGGGCCTTTTTGGAGTTAAATCATATATAGATACACACACAAGTGGTTATTTATTTTGCATGGAGATGGAGAAAACATGCTGTATTATTTACTGTTTATAAATATTGTGATTTTTTTATTTTTTTTACGTTGGTTAATATGATCAATATATTGAAGATTAGGATCCTGATCATTTTGTACATTGAAGTATTACTGCAAAAGGTGCACTAAATGTGTGTTTGGATTAAAAAAATTTCCAACTAAAGTTAGAATGAATTGAGATTGGGATAAAAGTCTCTGATTCTAACGTAATGTATGCTTGGATATTTATTTTTAGAAGTGCGTTGGACAAATTGAAATTTGTTTGAATGATTTGATTCAAAAACAGTTGAGATGTATAAAGACAGGAATGGATGTGAATTTTATTGTATATATTTTTGTGACTAATTGCATAATTTTAAGGAAAGTATTGAACTTAAAATTACAATTTTACATGTGATTGGCCGGCTTGAATGAATTAGATAAAATTCAAATCTATATCAGGAACGAAGGATCTTTGATTTCTTATTATAATCTATTTTTATTTAGTTTTATTATATTTTATTGTAGAAATTTTTTTCCTGATTTGATATTCTTGGAAAAAAACATTGACCTTTAAATTACAATTTTTTATAAAAAAACTCTATATATAATTAAGTATTATTTATAAATTATTAAAATATTGAGTAAATAATAAATTACATATATTAAATTACAAAATACTTAAAATAAATTGATAGATAATAAAATGTTAAATTCTAAAAAGCTAAAATAGATTGATAAATAATAAAATATTAAATTGTAAAAATTGAAATTAAATTAATAAATTGGTAGATATATTTTCCCATAAAAATTTCAGAAAAATATTGTAAAATTTGCCACAAAACGAAATATCAATTTTTTTTTTTGGGCAGTTTCCAGGGGTCATGGATGAGTAAGTATCATAATAATATATCTACCGTACCTTTAGCCACTTGGAGGGAGAAATTTGACAAGAAGCTAAAAATGCATTACCATCTATGTTCACTGATACTGCGTGTTGAGAAGAAAAGCTCGTTGAATTAGCTCCAACCAAAATGAGCTTTTCGTCTCCAAAGCTCTTTTCAACTTTTTTTTATCCAAACAAAATTTTTAACTCACAATGAGCTTTCAACAATCCCAACTGAGTTTGGGCTACTCAAACCTCAGTTAAGATTTAAACTAAACATAGCATAAAGCAAATTAAAATAGTCAATAAGGAGATATTCTCTTAATTGCCCCATAATTTGATGAGTCGTGGCAGAGAAGACAGATAAAACTCTACACCATTTTTACACACGAGTAACTTCTATACATATTTTATCTCACCATATTTATATAATTAGTCACTTTCAATATACTTTGTTAAAATAAAATAAAATTTAAAATTCATTAACTCTATTTAAAAATATAAAAATTTTGCTTCAATTAAAAATGTATATTTTAATAATATACTTTTTCTCTATCATTAAAGTTAATATAGGAGATAAAAATAAAAATTTGTGATAAACATTTAATGGCGTAACTCATAAATATGACAGGAATAATATTTCAAACTATTAAAATTTATATATTCAAATTATGATTTGAATAGTATCAAAAAATGAACAAGTTGGGCGAGTTAAAATTATATATAAAAATAAGGAAAGACGTTATGCGTAAATAATAGACCTTTATTTGTTTTTAACGTTTGATAATATCGACTATATATGATATCTTCTTAGATGCATAGGGTGCAAATGTGCAATCAAATATACTTCTTTAAAATATTGAACTAGAGCCAACTCCAAAATGCCCAATTTTTAAGTTTTCCCAATCCTTTTCCAACTTCAAAATCATACATGTAATTTTACATTAAATTTTATTTAAAAGTATTTTATAATTTGAGATGAAGGGAGTAATATTTTTTTTGCCCATATGCCTTTAAAATAATTGTTTATGAAAATGCATACACGAATTGCAGCGCCAAGATCAGTAACGTGATTTTAAGAGGACAGTCCATTGAAAGAGAACACAATCCAAGTTCAAGGTACAACCATACATCACTCAAGAAAAACATTCAACAAAAGATTCTTCACACAACAATGCATGAGAACACACATATACATTAATAATTGTTATTACCTCTCCTCTCTCTTTTTCACTGTTCAGTATAGCTAAGATGATGAAAGGACATTAAACAGGAAACAACGAGGCCTGGAAAATACGAATCTGCAGCAATGCCCCAGTTGATGCATGAAGCAGAAGCTAAATAGTATTGAATTCCATGCTTCCTGTTGCACTTGCATCGGGTAGAGAAAACATATTGAACAATAACAAACATAACACAGAATCAGTTAAGAAGAACAAGCAAAGAGAGGAAAATAACTACACTTATAAAAAATATGGCAGCTAACTTGCTACCTCAAGAGTAGTTTGTTCCTTATGCATGTTCAACAAGAGCTTTTAAAACACAGGACCACGACAACACAAAGTTGATCTACCAAATCATAAAACCATTGAAAAAATTTGTGTCTCCATGCCCTAATGAGAAAGAGAGAACCACAAACTCCCCAGAAGCCCACTGCAAATCCAACCCCCATTCCAAGATACAATGACTTTAGAAAGTTGTCATCTTCATTTCCTTCAGCAGGATTTGAGTTGAAAGTTTCTTCTTTCACATTGCACTTCTTTGGAAGAGGATCTCCGCAAAGTTCAAGATTGCCCACAAAACTCCAGACATCAAAAGTTTGAATTTGAGTTCCCAACGGAATTTGCCCGTTAAAATTGTTGTATGAGAGGTTCAAATAAGCAATAAAAGACAAATTAGAGATGGTCCAAGGAATTTCCCCAGAGAGTCTATTGTTGCTGAGATCAAGAGATTCCAAACTTTTCATGCCTCCAATTTCTTTCGGAATCTTTCCAACCAAGTGATTTCGGGATAAGTTCAACGACCACATTTCAGTCAAATAAAACAATTCTTTAGGAATTTCTCCAGATAAATTGTTGTTGGAAAAATCAATCAGCTTAAGATAGTAGTCATCCTGGTAGTAATCCAATTCTCTTCCTTTAGTAAATAAATGAAATTCATCATCAACAATAAAAACATTGTCAGGCAATGAACGCATGATGTTATTTAGGCAATGAGGTATGGATCCAGACAGCAAGATCCAATATCCTTAAAGAAGATAGGTTGCACATCTGAGATGGAATATTGCCTGTAAATTGATTGGCCTTCAATTTGATAACCATCATATTCTGCTGAATTGTATTTGGCAAACTTCCAGAAAATTTATTTTGTTCTAGGTTGAGGCATTCCAAATCTGTCCAATTTGACAAGTCTAATGAAAATTTGCCAAAGAAACTATTATAACTCAAATCTAAGAGCATAAGATGAATCAATGAAGCCATTGAGGGAGGAAGTTCACCTGTAAGCTTATTACTCCCCAATCCAAGGAAACGTAATTGTTTCCAATTGGACCAACAATCAGGAAGAGCTCCACTCAAATGATTATGTGATAAATCCAAAGCAGACAACTTGCTTTCCTCATCACTCTCCAGATGGCACGATAACGAGAAAATAGATCCCGACAAAGAGTTGTGAGATGCAAAAAAGGAAGAGACATTTGCTAATACCGTGATATTGGATATGTCTTCACTAATCAAGTTGTGTGACAAATCAATATAATCAATTCCTGCTACAAAGCTCCAAAATACATCTGCATCAATTGTTGAAATCCCTGATCTAGAAATGTATAGATGTTCTAGAGACCGCTGAGTATATATCCATGTTGGAACATTTGGCCCTATACTTGTGTTACTCATATCCAATTCCTCAAGTTGAAATGGTAGGATCCATTGAGGATCAATATCAAATTTGAAACTTGTTGAACTCAAGTCCAAAGATGTTAAATTTGAGAAATTTGAAAAATTCTTTTCTGTGAGTACACCCACCAAGAAATTGTGTCCAATGTGTAAGTGATTCAAGTTAAGGAGTTTTGCAAGGCTTTCTGGAAGAGAGCCACTCAAGTGATTAGATGACAAGTGTAAGGAAATTAAGGAAGAAATATTTCCTAAAGATGATGGAATTGAACCATTGAACATATTATCAGAGATATCAAAATACTGCAACCGTTCAAATTGACCTAACCAATATGGAATTGATCCTTCGAGATTATTAAATCCCAAATGTAAATATTGAAGGTGTTCAAGATTGAGCAAGGCTAATGGTAATTCGCCAAAGAAATTGCACCCGCTGAGGTCAAGATGATAGATGTGATTGGTAACATTAAAGAGTGAATAAGGTAATTTTGATTTGGTATCGAAGTTTGATGAAAGATCAAGAACTTCAAGTGATGTAAAATTGGCATAATCAAGGGATGGAAAATTGCTCAATTGACAAAATCTCAAGTGTAACTCAGAGAGTGAAGGAAGCATGGCCATATAATGGAGCCATTTGGTTTCATTTCCTATATCATTGCCGCTGAGGTCAAGATATTTTAGGGAAGTAAGTTGAGAAAGCCAATGAAGATCACTTATGACTAACTTAAAATTGTCAGAAAAGTCAAGAAAGCGTAGAGAAACAGAAAAATTTTCTGATTGATTAGAAGGAGTAGCAAGTGAGTGGTTGTCAAATTTGTGTCCATCAACAGGAGATTTGGAGAATTGGCATGGTGACATACTCACAGTTATAAAGTCATTGGAGCTCAAGTCCAAGTGGTTGAGAAATTCAAGTCGAAGCAGAGATAGATTTATCTCACCTCCAAATGCATGATTGAAAAGATCAAGCTTCATAACCCTGCCTGTGATGTTGTCACAGTGAACTCCAACCCATGAACAGCAATCATCTTCAACAGCCCAAGAGGAGAGATGGTCTTTTGGATCTACCACTCCTTGTTTGAAGATCGAGAGCAGCCTTTTATCGTTTTCATTGCAACGGACCGCCATGTTCGTACCATCCCCGCTTCCGTTAGATGCTGTTGCAAATAGCAGAAACAGTAGAAGACATGAAATCTGTGAAGTGAAGCTTGTCATCCTGCTTAATTGGCCTAGAATGAACTTAGGGAGGAGATCTTTACCTTGCGCATATGTGTGTGTGTGTGTGTGTGTGTGTGTGGTTGTGTGAATGATCCTAAAAATCATTGCAAAACAAGTGTTGCTTTAAGAAAAATATTGAAAAATCTGAAGTAAACAAAAATTTACTAAAATGCCTTGAAAAATTGATGATCATGTGATATTATTGCTCATGGTCAAGCCTACAAATATTTTCAAGTTTTCCATTCTTTTCAAACGGAAAATTATGTCGTGATTCATAAATGCGTGCAATTCCACGTGTTTGGCGTTCTTGACTTCTTGTCCTTTAAATTTCCAAAAAAAAAATATATAATAGGGGGAGAATAATAAACAAGTACATTGCACTAAAAGAGTAGAAAATGAAAATAAAGTTGATAAATTTATTTAAATTATAAAATTACGTTATAGATCATCTCAATATCAATCTAAACACGTTAGGATTTTCCTGGAAGAGTAAAAAGAACTTTAATTTGAATTTAGTGGAAAGCTAAATTCTATTTTGAAAAGTGAAAATAAAATCTAAATTAAAGAAAAATAACAAACAAATAACGAAAGTGTGGATCATGAATGCTTTCATTTTCACGCATCATTTTCCGTTCTTATTCATTTCTTCTTTTTCAAGTTTTCACAACCAAGTAGTCTGAACGCTTCACAAAAGTAAACAGCGAATACCAAAGTTGCAGCATTTCATCAACCAAAGAAAGAGATGTTGCCATTTGCCAATTTCGACAAAAAACTTCATGAATCATATTCTACGGAATGAACGAACCTTCCTCACAACGAATTTGACTCCACCGGTCTCCATCAATTTTTTTAGAAAAATTACATATATAGGTCACATGAAGTAGGCTTATTCATAAATAAGTCCAAAAAAATTCAAAAACTACAACCAAATCTCTTGGGACCTTAATTTGAAATTAAGTTACAAAGACAATAATACCCTAATTAAACATACATTACATTAATTAAATAATTAATTTACAACTAATTCATTCACAATTTACAACTATAATTTTAACATTTTATAACTATAACTTCACATATCCAATAGTTAAATAATTATGCTTTACTAACAAAGTTTAACGTTAATTATTTACAAATATCTCATCAGTAATTTACAACTATAAATTTCATCTTTTACAATTATAACTTTACATATTTAATAGGTAAAGTAATTAATTTACTCATTAAATATATGAAGTTATAGTTGTAAAAATTTAAAATTATAGTTGTAAATTATTTGACTCATGCAATGTTTATATATTTCATAGGAAAATTATTTTTTATTTAAATTTTAAATTATATTTAAGTCTTAAGAGACTTAGTTGTGATTTCTTTGTTTTTCAGAAGTTCTTTGTAAACAAGGCAACTCCATAGGATGTATATGTAATTTTTTTTATTTTTTATTTTTATATTAATATCTTCTTATTAAAAGTAATCTTGTTGAAGGAATAGTTGAGAACTAAATGAAAGTACCTTTTTTAACAAAGATTGATACTTTAATTTTTTATGTTATAAGAAACTAGTTTATTTCACTGGTGATGTCCATCAAAATCCCCCCCCCTCCAAAAGGTGTCCCATAACTGGAAGCAGTGAGATTAACTTTTGGAGAAATCTAAACATTATTTATAAGGTTGTTCTTTCTCAAAAAATGCTCTCCATATATATTTTTAAGAATTAATTCCAAGAAAAATATTTAAGGGGCCCAGATTATTCGTGCCACAAACGTTTGGTAAACTTACTTATTGTAAAGGTCTGCTGAATAAAATCGGGCTTTTGAAGGCCCAACTCATATATGTTGGCCTTCCATGAATGAATTCCACAGAGACTAATCAACACATGAAATTGGAATGAACCTTCACAGCGAACTTTTTTTTTCCCCCTTTGGCGAGTCTTCACAACGAACTTGACTCCACTGCTTTCCATCAGATTTACTTTAAAAGAAGATCACCAGAATGGTTATTCAAAATGCAGAAGGAGATTATAACCCCCCATCTCCCACAAAAACAAGCATAATTAGGAATTTAGGATCATGTGAAACTAGAGTTGGTAAATGAATGGGTTTGGCTTGTGCGTGTGTGTGTGTATAACCTCCCTGCCATTGAAAGCCAATCAGTCCCATGGTCAGAGAAAACTGTCCCTTGCAATTCTATTATCCTTGAGTATTGATTAGAAAGGATTTAAATTCTCTGAAAAAGTGGGATTGGTAAATTCAGGTGATTTTCTTTTTCTAATATTTTTTCCTATTTTATTGTTTTTAAAAATTATAAAATTTTTCTCTCTCTTAAAAAGAAGGAGAAAGAAAAGAAAATTTGCCAAAATTCACCAATTTTATCGTTAGAGGATTTAAATTTGATTAGAAAAAAGACTTTTAAATATTTATTCCTCAAAATTGAAAAATATATTTCGGTTATTGAAAAAATTTTCATTTACTACTCCTTATTGTCCAGGAAAACAAAAATAAGCATACATTGTGCTTTTGTTTTTCCAGAAAATAAGTACATTTTTTTCGATAAAGGTAAGTATATTGTTATAAGAAACAAAAGGTCTACAAATTAATTAAGTCATGAAGGGTCCATGCCTAAATAACAAACACTATTATGTAAAATACTTTTTGTAGTGCTTTTTTCGTTTACGAGAGTGCTTATGAAGCACTTCATAAGACTTGACATCCTCCGAAAATGAGAAAGTAGTTTAGGGAAAAAAAATTAAGCCGAAATCGATGAATTGGTCCATCTATTTATGTGATATTTTTATTTTGACCAACATCTATTTATGTGATATAAATGCATGTTATGATCGCATATCACCTGCTCCCATACAGTGCACTAAACGAACACCACAATTTTCAGCAAAAAGGGCACACATCATTGTTACGTTTGACAAGTCTTCCTGCTAAAAATAATGGAACCCCCAAACTTGATTCCATCCTTATCGTCCACTTCAATTTCCACAGACGAATTGTTTGAACATTTCAAAAAGTAGCAGTAGGGTTGGAAATATGGACTCACTAACGACCTCAGAATGGGAGGGTAAGGGCAATAATAATAATAATAATGAAGTTAAATAGGGGTCAACTCACTTTTGATTGGATGTAATTACACAGCACCTATGCGCACTTTTTTTATTTTTATTAAAATAAAAGCTTGTGGTTCTTATAATCTTAACAAAATGACAATAAAATCCCTCTAAATTATATAAATAATAATTTAATTTTTTAAAATGTCATAATTTTACTAAAATCTTTAGGGACTTTTTTGTTATCAATAAATTTATATAAATGACTAAATTGCCCTTATAGCAATATCAAGAATTTGATATACAAAGTTGTAATTTATTATTGTATTGTTGGGAATATAACAAGTAAAATTGTGATTATTTAAACAAAACTTGTGATCATTACTTGTTATTTTCAACACTTGTAGCAATATCAGAAATTTGATGTGCAAACTTGTGATTTGTTATTGTATTGTTATGAATATAAGAAAGAAAGTTGTGATTATTTTATTTCAACGAGGATAATTTGGTCATTTATATAAATCATTAATGACAAAAAAGTTTCTAGAGACTTTAGTAGAATGATGACATATTGAGAGATCAAATTATTATTTATATAATTCAAAAAAATTTTTTTATCATTTTTCCTATAATCTTTCTTCCTCATCTCACTAGTGCAAAATTTACTTTTTACAGAAAACTTTTTACATCAGTTAAAAGGAACCTCTTGTTAAAATAAGGTGGTAGCATTTTTATAATATTAAGAGAATTTTCAACATCAGGTAAAAAATAACTGATGTAGAAAATAATTTTAATATCAGGTATAAATTAACTCGATGTTCAAAGGTTTAAAAATATTTTTAAAAAATAAAAAAAAGAGTTTCACCAGTTGTGAGTTGTCACCCATTCTTGAAACACTTAAAATTTTTTAAAAAAATAAAAACAAAGAGTTTCAACTACAGGTGATAGCTCACCCGCTATTGAAACTCTTACTATTTAAAAAAATAAAAATGAAGAGTTTCAACAGCGGTGACAGCTCAACTGCTGTTGAAACCCTTTATTTTTTTTAAATATTAAAAGTTTTAACAGTAAGTGAGCTGTCACTTGCTATTGAAAACTCACCTACTGTTGAAACTTTTAATGTTAAAAAAAATAGAGTTTCAACAGTAAGTGATTTGTCTCCTGCTATTAAAACTTTTAAAATTAAAAAAAAATAATGAGTTTTAATAGTGGGTGACAGCTCACCTGTTGTTGAAACTCTACCCCCAACCCCTCTCGACGTCCCCCCTCCTTCTCGTTCTTCATGTACCAAATTTTTTTAAATTTTTAATTTATATATATATATATATATATATTAATTAGTTTTTTTATTTTTCTTTGATTTATTTCAATTTAATTTACTCTTTAATTTTATTTGATTACTTTTAATCATAGTTTTTTGTATAATTGCTTGTTGGGAGTGGTTGCCTAATGTCCTATAATATTAATTATTATTAGGAGTGAGATTTCATGAAATTTTAAATTGTTATATGTAATTATTTATTGGTGTAAATAACTTTTAAGAATAGAGATTTGTTACTCTAGAATCTAGATGTTTCTATGTTGGTTGTACAACCTGCATAAAAGATTTTATTTAACAGGTGTTAAAATTCGCCCATGTAGCGGTGAACGCCAGCAAGAGAACTTTCACCATTTTGTGATTAATTTTTGTTGTGGGAAAGTTGTTTGGGTTTGGTTGACAAAGTGCCTTCGAAATCAGAACTGGAAGATTGGAAACAGTGCTATGGGCATATCAAGTGGCCAATGCAATTATCATATTTTAGAAAAATAACAAACAAATATTGTTAAAAAAATTTATATCAACCAAATATCAGTTGTTGTTAAAATTTAAATAAAAAATAATATAAATAAATAAATTATTATTAATTTAAAATTAATTATTGTTAAAATTTAAATGAATATGTGTTGATAAATATTAACATAAATCAATAAATATTTATTTAGTTTTTAACAGTAAATAATTTTTAATTGATATAAATTTATTTCACCAATCCTTGATTGATATTTTCTCCATATTTTAATCCAAATTTCATGCAACTTTGCTTGTTTCAATCCATAGAACGCCACTCCGCGCGAGAAGCCATTGATCATGCTTGATAGTTGAGAGTCTTCACACGCTAGTCGAAGGACAAAGATGAGTGCACGGACCAGCTAGCTAGCGGGATTGGCGACTTCCTTGTGTGAATTTCATATCAAGTGTACAAAATGAAGTTTGACAAGACTGGGGACATCTCTCTTTCACCAAAGTAAATAGAGAAAGAAAATTAGAATGGAAACCTCTGTTTTAAAACCGAATCGGACCGGCCAGTCGGACCGGTCGGACCGTCGACCTATCTGGTTTTTGATCTGGTTCAAAGAAAAAAAAAACCATTTTAAGAGTTGAGTCGGTTTGAGCCGTTTCGAACTGGCGGTCGGACCGGGAACCGGATCCGGTTTTCAAAAACTGGATTGTTCAAAAAAAAACTTTTTTTATTTTTTTATCAAATTTTTAAAAAAATGACTAATTTTTTAATCATTTGATATTATATTGTATCATATGACTTGTTAAGTCGTGATAAACTTAAAATATTTAATTTTTTTAAGTTAAATAGCAATTTTATATGTATTTCTTATATTTAAATTATTATATACATATATAATTTTTTTTTAATTTAATTATTACGTCACCGGTCCAACCGGTTGAATCATGTGAACCGTGAACAGCTAACTTTTCAGTTCAATGTCCGGTCTGATTTTGAAAACATTGATGGAAACATCTCTGTGGGTTCCATCCATTAATGAATCGTTCAGAGTGTGATTTGGGAGAAAGACTTGCAAGCGTGATAGACAACATTATTGTTCTCTCTCTCTCTCTCTCTCTCTCTCTCTCTCTCTCTCTCTATGTATATGTATATATATCCCTTCCGATTTGGATAGTTCATTTCTGTGGTGTTTGTTGAACATACGTCATAGACGAATCCATATGAATCCATATGATCTTAATTAATATATATTTAAAATTATACTACTTTTTAAGAATTTATAATGGAGGAGGTATATATCTCTAATTTCTTTTGTTTTATTTTCGGGGCAGCAAGCCGCTCGGCTCTCTGAACTTAGTTTAAAGTTTAATAAGTTTAAATTTATTCAAAGAAAAATACTACTTTTTTTTCCTACATCTTGCTCAAATTTTAATAAGTCTTTATATTTTTTATATTTTTTATATGCATTTTTAAATGAACATTGATGTGGCACAAATAATATTAATAATATTAACATGTCAATTAATGCTATTAATTTTGTGCTAATACATAATTTTTAATAAGGAACAATTAAAAAAACTGCATGGAATTTGTGAATTTTTCTTACCATTTAAAAGTCCAGGTCTACTATTTTATTTTATCTGATGTAACTTTTGTTAATTTTTTCTATTTAAAAAAATTCTATGTCAGCATGAGTTAGACGCATAAATACAAAATTAACATGTCAGCATTATTAATATTGTTTGTGTCACGTAAGCATCCTTCTAAAAATGTAGGGATTAATCTTGCAAGTGAAAGATAATGTAGGGACTTAAAACGTTAAAAAAAAATATAGTGACTTAAACCAAAAACTAAAATAAAATATAAGGATCAAAAGTAGTATTTTTTCTTTATTCAAACTTTAAATTGAGTTGATAATTTTTTTTAGTTGAATTTTTCATTAAATTTTTTGTATCTAAAAAATATTAATTTTTTGAAAAAATGATATAAACATGTTTATCATCATTATGGAATGTGACATATAATTGACAGTGGAATTCTTAAATTATACCTCCTCCATTATAAATTATAAGAAAACTGGACTCACCATTAACTCTATTAAGGTACTGATTTATAATTCAGTGGTCGAATTTTGATCTAAATCATAGTTCAACTAGTTATAAATAAATTGATATATTTAAAATAAAAGAAATAATCATATAAAGTAATTAAAATGATTGTTTAAATTTCAAACAAAATAAGGACATTTTGGTAACTGTACACTGAAATTTATTTACAATTAAGGCTTGTGGGACTTGGGAGTTATTTTGAAATATTTGGGACTTTTTGGAAATTAAATTCTTCTGTAGGATCTCTTAGTGATTTTTTCTATAAATTTTGCAGGCATTTAAATTTTTGTTTACTTTTGGTTTATTGAAGCAATACGTGTTGCATTGAATTTCTTCATACCCTATATATGTGTATGTATGTATATATATATATATATATCATGTAAAGACCTCGATGTGTTCATTCTACTCAAATCAACCATGATGGTGAGCTTCACTTCACAAACTTCGTTTGTTTTGTTTTTTCTTCTGATTGCAACAACGTTCGATAGAGGCATATGCGGCATAGACAAGGGGACGATTCGATGCAACGAGAAAGATCGAGGACCACTCTTGATCTGCAAGCAAGGAGTAGTGGATCCTTCAAACATGCTCTCTTCATGGACTAGCCAACAAGATTGTTAATAAATTCAGAGGCAAAAACTAATTCATATCATTTAGCGTAGCAGCGTAAATATATACACACACACTAAGATCACATAAATGTTGCAGCATCACGATAATCTCAGTCAAAACAACTAATAGCTCGGTATCTCCATATATACATATTCCTATATTTACTATACAATATTGCATCGTATCTTTGACGTATCTTAACACTCCCCCTCAAGTTGGAGAGTGCAAATCTACAATTCCCAGCTTGTCCATGAGATCTTGAAGTCGATCCTTCCCAAGCGCCTTTGTAAACATGTCTGCTAGCTGATCTTTTGTCCAAATCTTGCTTGGTAATATTTCTCTTGATTGATACCTTTCTCGTACAAAGTAGCAGTCCATTTCTACATGCTTGGTTCGTTCGTGGAATACTGGATTCTTGGCTATGTGTATCGCCGCTTGGTTATCACAGTATAGTCGTGTTGCTTTGTTTTGGGTCGCCTGCAGCTCTCCAAGCAACCACGGAAGCCACAATACCTCACTGACTGCACACGCCATTGCCCTGTATTCCGCTTCAGCTGAGGACTTTGCCACGACTTGCTGTTTCTTGGTCCTCCATGATACTGGCAATCCTCCTAGTGACATGAAGTACCCACTACAAGAGCATCTAGTTAGGGGACAAGCTCCCCAATCTGCATCACAATAAGCTTCCAGTTCCAAGTCTCCATTAGTTATGAGCAGTATTCCTTGTCCAGGAGTGCTCTTCAGGTAACGCAGCACTCTTTCCGCTGCGACCATATGTGTGTGCCGAGGTTCAGTTGTGAATTGACTCAGTATGTTGACGGCGTAGACTATATCCAGCCTGGTCACTGTCAAGTATTGTAACTTTCCAACTAGTCTCCTGTATCTCATGACATCCACCTTTGGGTCGGTCTCATTGTTTATTAATTTACAATGTTGTTCCATGGGAAACGTGCTCGGTTTGCTGGCCATCATCCTTGTTTCTTTTAAGATGTCGAGTGTGTATTTACGCTGACTTAACACCATCCCTCGTGGTGAATGTGCCACCTCAATCCCAAGAAAGTACTTCAGTTTCTCGATGTCTTTAATGCTAAATTTTTGGTCTAAGAACTTCTTTGTGCTTTCAATCTTGCAGGCATCACTTCTAGTCAATAGAACATCATCAACGTATATCAAGCAAGCCACGTAAGAAGCACTAGTTTGATAAATAAAAAGAGAATGATCCGCCTTGCTTTGTGAATAGCCAATGGTAAGTAATGCTTACGTAAATTTGTGATACCAGTTGCGTGATGCCTGTCGCAGACCATAGAGGGATTTCTTTAGGCGGCATACACGAGTCTCCCCCTCATGAGCGAACCCTTAAGGAATGCGCATGTAAACTTCCTCATCAAGTTCATCATGAAGAAATGCGACATCTAGTTGGCAGACCATCCAAAGTTTCTTTGCCGCCATAGCTAACAAGCAACGAACAGTAACCAGCTTAGCCACAGGAGCGAAAGTTTCATGGAAGTCGAGACCTTCGACCTGGGTAAAACCACGAGCAACGAGACGTGCTTTATAGTGTTCCACTTTGCCACAAGGAAGGTATTTAGTTTTAAAAACCCATTTGGAATCAATGGCATGCTTGCCCCGAGGTAAGGGCACTAAGTCCCACGTGCCGTTAGCTTCAAGAGCAGCAATTTCTCTCTTCATTACATCACACCAATGTGCATGTTTGCAAGCCTGAAAATAGTGTTTGGGCTCATCGTGAGTAGCGATGGCTGCTAAGAAAGCTTTGTGAGAAGGAGAAAACCGATCATAGGTAATGAACTGAGAGATGGGATACCTAACCGAGTTGCCTGATGGAGGGATAGTGCAATCTGATTGAGCAGGGGGTACGATGGATGGCAGCAAATCGAGAGTGAAGTCTCACAAGTGGCTAGGCTGAGTGCGAGCACGGGAGCTTCGGCGAAAGGGTGCATTCGAATCACCGGCTATAGAAACTGGAGGTGGAGCTGGCTCATTATGCAGCATGGGTGCAATGTGAGAATTTGGGCGATGAGGTTCAGCATGCAAAGCCTGATAAACTTCCAAGTCATCATATGCAGGCAGGGTTTGTAAGGGACGTGGGTCCACGTGGTTGGCAGGTGATGAGTGAACCGAAGCAAATGGGAAGACATGTTCCATGAAACGCACGTCCCGAGACACCAAAAATTCACATGCTGCTGTATCATATAGGAGATACCCCTTCTGATCATGTGGGTACCTCAAAAACACACATGCACGGCCTCTTTCTCCTAACTTGTCATTACAGGAAACCTGACATGCATATGCCAAGCACCCAAGAACCTTCATATGAGCATAGGTGGGTTTCTTATTAAATAACAATTCATAGGGTGTTTTGTTTCCAAGAGCCGTGGATGGGAGACGATTAATAACATAGACGGCAGTGAGTACGCATTCTCCCCAAAATTTGACTAGTAGACTGGCTTGGAAACGTAGTGCCCGTGCTGTTTCTAAGATGTGACGATGTTTCCTCTCGACCACACCATTTTGCTGCGGTGTGTAAATGCACGTCGTTTGAAGCAAAATGCCTCATTCCTTATAGAGAGCTCTCATCATACCAGATTGAAATTCAGATCCATTGTCTGCCCGTATTTTCTTGATCTTCTTATTATATTGAGTTTCCACCATCCTTATGAATAATGGTAGAAAATGGCTAACATCAGACTTTCGCTTCATTAAATATACCCAGACACTTCTGCTGTAGTCATCAACAATCGTTAGAAAATAATGAGCCCCAGAAATGGTGGATGTTCTATAACCACCCCCAATGTCACAGTGGATTAAATTAAAACAGGAGCTCGATTTTATTGAACTTTTGCCAAAAGGCAAGCGCGTTTGTTTGGCGCGAATACAGGAATCACAATAGTCATCAACTTTATTCTTGAATAAATGAGAACAAAAAGAGATTTGCTTTAATTTCTCAAAGGACGCATGACCCAGTCTGTTATGCCATAGATCACGTTCTGCACCACTTTGAACTGCCAGTGCCACCCCCCCTTGCTGCATTGGTTTCAAGTAGTATAATCCATCTTTGCACTTACCCACTCCAATCAGGCTCCTCGTATTCAAGTCCTAGATCACACAAAAATCAGCAAGAAATATTACAGCACAATTGTAGTCCTTGGTGAATTTGCTAACCGAAAATAAGCAACATTTAAATTCAGGTATATATAAAACATCATCAATCCTCATTTTTGGAGAGAGCACCACGCTTCCTATGCCTTTGACGGGTATGGCCTGTCCATTTGGTATTTTCACCGGTGGTGAGCGAGAAAGATTCAAAGCTGTCAAGTGTTCTTTGTTACAAGTTATATATATCGAAGCACCTGTGTCAATTATCCATGGTCCATTATCGCAACTGTTACCTGACATGTTTGCAACTGGTTGAATTTGAGACGCTGTCTTGTTTTCATTTGCCTCCAAATTTAAGCACTGTAGAAGCTTGTTGAATTGCTCCGTTGTGAGACCAGGTACATGGTTCGTTTCTCCACTGACCTGGGCTGCCTTTGGTGCAGGTCTCTTGTCACGCCGTTCCCGACTGGACTTCTTCCAATCACTTGGATAGCCAACGAGATCATAACATTTTTCTTTTGTGTGTCCCAATTTATTGCGGTGATTGCACCGAGGTCTGTCCCTTTTACGCTCACTGCGATCATTGTGGACCTGAAAAGCGGCCACCTCTGTCATCGGTTTGTGGCTCGCAGAGATGTTCTTTTGCTGTTCGTCCTTAGCTACTAGGTGGTATGCCACTCTCAATTTTGGTAAAGGCCTCATACTCAATATCTGAGTCTTGATGGTTGCATAAGTGTCTTCCAGCGTCATGAGAAAATCATACAAGTGCTCTCTTTCCTTCATTTCCATCAGCTGCTTCTGCATGTCACACTTGCACCTACCGCAGGAGCATTTCGACCATGGTGCAATGGACTCAATCTCGTCCCAGTACCCTTTCAACTTGGTAAAGAATGCTGGTACGGTTTGTTTGTCTTGTCGCATGTGTGCTATGGCCCTACGCAACTCATAGGCTCTCGGTGCATTGCCCTTACCGAACCTCTCCTCGAGATCAACCCATATTTCTCATGCCGTCTTAGCATATCTAACGCTGCTTCTTATCTCTTTGTCTATCATGCTTTTGAGCCATCCTTTCATCATGGCATCACAGCGCATCCAGTGACTCAGATTTGGTGAATCCACCCCCGACATGGGAAGCGTTCCATCAACGAACCCAATCTTATTTTTTGCAAACAAGGCATTGCTTATGTCGTTAACCCACTCACCATAGTTACTTTCATGTAGAAGTTCTCCAACATAAATGTGCCCTGGACTGTCAAAAGCGTGGATGAAGTAAGGTGACAGCACATCCATGGCTTCACTCTTGTTGACAGGTTGTTCGGTACTCATGTTTGCAGCTCAGAACCCTAAGCTCTTTGTAGAAGTTTTATGGTTGCAGCTCAGAACCCTAAGCTTACGTATCTTAGTGAACCTGTTGCTCTGATACCATAATAAATTCAAAGGCAAAAACTGATTCATATCATTTAGTGTAGCAGCGTAAATATACACACACACACTGAGATCACGTAAATGTCGCAGCATCACGATAATCTCGGTCAAAACAACTAATAGCTCGGTATCTCCATATATAAATATTCCTATATTTACTATACAATATCGCATCGTATCTTTGACGTATCTTAACAATTGTTGTTTGTGGTTTGGAGTTGTGTGTGATATCAATAGCAGAGTCGTGGAGCTTGATCTAGCCAATCATGGATTACAAGGTGAGATTAATCCGTGTCTGTTTCAACTTGAATTTCTCTACTACTTGGACTTGAGCTTTAATCGATTTGAATCTGTGAGTGTTCCTCAACGCCAAGTCTCCAATTCTTCTGCTCTACTTTACCTTGACTTTTCATATGATTATGATTTGCGAATAAATGATCCTCACTAGCTCTGTCCACTATCTTCCTTAAAATATCTTAACCTTCGTGACACTAATGTCGAAAACGAAACCAACTGGCTCCAAAATATCTCTTTGATGCCTTCACTTTCTAAGTTACGCTTGAGTAGCTGTGGCTTGAGAAATTTTCCGTCCCTCAACAACTACGTCAATTTTACATCACTGGTAACTCTTGATCTATCTTACAACTTGCTCAACATAGAGTTACCTAATTCACTCTTTAACTCCACTCATCAACTATCTGATCTTGACCTTTCTTTCAACAATTTCTACGGTCAAATACCGATGAACTTGTTCAAGCTTCCAAACCTTAAATATTTAGGATTGAGATATAATAACCTCAAAGGATCAATTCCAGATTGGTTTTGCCAACATGAACAGTTGGAGCATTTTTATATCTCTCGTAATTTGTTCAATGGTTCTATTCCATCATGTCTTGGAAATCTCTCTTCCTTAATTTCCTTAGATTTGTCTGACAATCATTTCAGTAGAAATCTTCCCGAAACCCTTGGACAACTCCATAACTTAAAATATTTAGGCATTGGCGGCAATTCTTGGGTAGGAGTTCTTTCAGAAAAGAATTTTACCAAACTCTCAAACTTGACATTCCTAGACTTGAGTTCAAGTGGTTTCAAATTTGATTTTGATCCAAATGGGTTCCACCATTTCAGCTTCAATATTTCTCTTCGCGTAATACAAGTTTTGGTCCCAATCTTCCAACATGGCTGTATACACAGGTGTCACTGAATGAACTTGACATTTCTGTATCAAAGATTTCAACCATCGATCCAAATGTATTTTGGAGATTTGCAGCAAGAATTCCTGATGTCGATCTATCAAACAACATGATCGGTGGAGACATATCCAACGTGACAATCTACGCAAAACACATACAGTTAGACTATAATAATTTCACAGGAGGTCTCCCACATATATCAGCAAATGTCTCCAAATTTCGGGCATCTCACAACTCCTTTTCAGGATCTATTTTTCTATTATTGTGCCATCCACAGAATAATGGGGAAAACATGTTGTTTACTTTGGACTTATCATACAATAATTTAACTGGGGTGCTTCCTGATTGTTGGGCGAATTGGAAACAACTAGATTACATTGACTTGCAGAGTAATAAGCTAACTGGTATGGTTCCTCCTTCCATGGCCTTATTGAATCTTGGGACATTGGATTTGAGTGATAACAGTTTCTTCGGCAAATTTTCAATAGACCTGTCAAGCTGGACAAATTTGCAATACCTCCTTCTAGAGGGAAATGAGTTTTCTGGAAGTTTGCCTCCTACCCTGCCTCTAAGTCTGGTAGTCATGAAATTGAAGGCCAACCAATTTATTGGCGAGATTCCAGTACAACTGTGCAACCTCTCTTCTCTTACGATACTGGATCTCGCTGATAACAAGCTTTCTGGATCCATACCTCATTGCCTATATAACATCATGGGTTCAATTCATCAAGAATTGAGGGCAGAAATTCTAAACATGTATACTAAAGGAAGAGAATTAGATTATAAAAGAATTTGGTTGTTGCGGCAAGTTGATCTTTCCAACAACAGCTTGTCTGGAGAAATTCCTAAAGAATTGTTTAGTATGAACCAAATGTGGTCCTTGAACTTGTCTCGGAACCATTTGATTGGAAAAATTCCAAGAGAAATTGGAAGCATGAAAAATTTGGAGTCTCTTGATCTTAGTTACAATAAACTTTCTGGAGAAATTCCTTCCACCATTTCAAATTTGTCTTTTCTCAGTTGGTTGAACCTATCATACAATAACTTGTATGGACAAATTCTAATGGGAACCCAAATTCAGAGTTTTGATCCCTGGAGTTTTGTTGGCAATCTTAACCTCTGCGGAGATCCTCTTCCAAAGAGGTGCAACAAGAAAGAAGAAACCTTCCACTCAAAACCCGCTGAAGGAAATGAAGATGACGACTTTTTGAAATCACTATATCTTGGAATGGGAGTTGGATTCGCAACTGGCTTCTGGGCATTCTGTGGTTCTCTCTTCCTCATCAGAGAATGGAGACACAAATTTTTCCGATGGTTTGACTATCTGAAGGATCAACTTTATGTTGCTGTGGCTCTCAAGTTCAGGAGCTTCCGTGAAATATTGGGAACAAATCGCTGTTGAGGTAGTAGATTAATTGTGATAATCTCTCTTTTTAAACTACTATTTTCTTTAATTTAATTAATAAACTTTACTTCTTAACTGATCCCATTTTTCATTGTCCATTGTTCAATATGTTTTATCTGTGGGATGCAAATACAGCTGCAAGCATTCAGTACTCCATATTTTGAAGTCTGGTTTTATCAATCTACTACTGCTCGGACGACTTTCTCTGGAATTGCAATCTCATTCTGCTTGAAGGAATAAGCAAGCAGCTTTGCTGTAGTTACACTTGCATGGTTTGTGGGCCCTCTAATGTTTCCTATTGAATGTCCTTTAATTTCTAATACCTTAATAATTAGATTATGCGAGAATAAGATTTTTGTAATAATAGTTATTAGTGTATGTATGGTATATGTTCTACTATTGCTTTGCAGCCTCTGTTGAAAGGAATTTCATGTCACGTGTGATTCTACTTTGATAAGCTTCTCTTCCTATTGATCAGTATGTATATCCGACAATATAACTGACTGATCGTAGCTAAACTAGCTATCCAACCTTGTTGCAAAATAACACTCCCTCCCTCTATATATATATATATATATAGAGAGAGAGAGAGAGAGAGAGAGAGAAAATAACTATATACACAGTTTAAAAAAGTCAATTAATTATAATAATTATACTTAAAAATAAAAAGTGGACTAAAATGTCATGTGTTAATCAACATAAGTGTATATTAATTATTTTTTCGTTAATGTAAATTATAAAGAGTGATCTAAAAAATGTATAATAAATGTTTATTACAATGAGTGATTTTTCTTACAGAAACATACAAGTCAAAAATAGTAGTTTCTACGGCGATAAAAAATGGAGGGAGTATAAGGAAATTACACCAAGATTCTATAGAAGAGAATTTATAAAAAAGTATCATGAAATCAATCGATTCACCCCCTTGCACGTAAGTTCAAGAGGCATTGGGTTTCTTTTACCAGAATATTTTTAGAAAAATAATTAAAATAATTATTTTAGCTTACCCCAAAACCTCTAATTTTGCTGTTTTGAATTTGAATTTGAAGCCTTGGTAGTTTTTTAGGCATTAAACCACTTCTGAAAACCGATTTTGTGAGTTAACGTCTTAAACATTTTTGTGCCAACGTCTTTAGATTAATGGTGTTTTATATGTATGTAACTGAAGCATTAATCTGGTGATTATAAGCCAACGTTCATGTCTCCATCTTCAGGCTATATATAGCTATGGGTGCGGACAGATAAACTCGACCAGCCTCTTGAGTTTTCAGGGCAATTCTCTCCTCCCTCTGCCTTCTGCTCTCGTGTTCATATGAGTTTGCTTTTTAGTTTTTGTTGTTCTATTTCTTTGCTCCGCAGGAAGTACTTGTTTAATCCTGGAGAACTGATGATCTGTCGTCTAGGTGTGTCGGAATAATTTTTAAGGACAGTATCCTTCCAGGCACGACTTAAGCAGCTCATCGTTCGCCTCTATGCCGCTGGTACCGCTAACACCCTCAAGGCCTCAACCCCAATTTTTTTTAATTTTTCAATTTAAAAATTAAAAAATATTTAGAATCTTAATAAAGTCATTACACATCACATTAAGTCTAGAAAAATAAAATAAAATCAATTCACACGACAAAAATTTTAAGTCTAATAAAAAAATAACATCCCAAAATTAACTCCAACATTAATTACACATTAGTAACATCATCAGCTAAATTTTGATGATTTTCATCATCATTAATATCAATATGATTTGATCCTTCTCCTTATGGATCCTCATTAATGGCAAATATGTTAAGCTTTTCATATCTTCCTTCTTCATCCTCATTATTTGCAATAAATAATAAGCCAAAATAATAATTTTAAAGCATTTAAAGAATGTAAAAATGTTCAAAGTAAGCGAATAATAATGTGCGTGTCTATTGTCTATACTAGAAAGTGAGTGCTGAGTTTGAGTAATGTGATGTCTTCTTTTTGTTTATTTTTTTATGTTATTTTTTTCAAAAAAAAAAATAGTAGGGTTTAAAAGGGCCGGTCTTGACTCTAAAGGGCTGGCCCTTTTATTTTCGAGTTTAAAAGGGTCAGCCCTTTTTAAGTTTGATTAACCTTTTTAAAGACTAAAATAGCAGCCTAGCTCTTAAATTTTTCGAGCTTAAAAGAGAGCTCAGTCCTAATTAATAGCCCTTTTAAGCTCGATTTACCTTTTTAAAGATTAAAATAGCAGCCCGACCCTTAATTTTTTCAGGCTTAAAAGAGAGCTCGATCCTAATTAATGACTCTAATTATTGTATTCTTTCTATATATATATATATATATATCCCCTCCTATTTAGATATTTCATTTCTGTGGTGTTTATTGAACATACGTCATGGATGAATCCATATGATCTTAATTAATATATATTTAAAATTTTAGTTAGCCATTCTTTTGGGGTTCCGCCCACCGATGTAATTCCTGTACTTTCAGTGAAATTCCACTTCCGTTCAAAAAAATATGTATTTAAAATAAGAGAAAATAACATATAAGTACCGTAAAGCATATTTATTTATAAATAAGTTTTGTAAATTTTAAAAACTATAGTTAATTCTTAATATAATTTGAAATTCGAGTGTAAAGTTTGCCTTTTAAAAATGATAATTTAAAAAAAAAAGTAAATTGAGAAATTTCTATCTTTTTAAGATAACATTGATAATTAAACTATCACTCAGTTTTTAATTAAAAATGACTTGCATATAAGTTTACTGATGGGAGTATAACCTTAAAAAATTTAGATGTTGTTCAAACGAATTTAAAAAAAAAAAAAAACTGGTTTGAAGTTCTTAGATATTTGGCCGGAAATTAAATTTAAAAAGAAGATAAGAATGGAAAATCTTGTTGGGGGTTCATTATTGAGAAGATGAAAATTGGAGAGGCGGAAGACATTTCAAGCGTAGCAAGATATTTACGTGTCGGATCTGATCACATCCCACTAACATGGAACAACGTTAAAAGAACTGGACTCACCATTAACTCGATTGAGGTATTGGTTTATAATTCAGTAGTCAAATTTTGATTTAAATCATACTTCAATCAGTCATAAATAAATTAATATATTTAAAATAAAAAGAAATAATCATATAAAGTAATTAAAATGATTGTTTAAATTTCAACAAAATAAGGACATTCTGGTAACTGTACCCTAAAATTTATTTACAATTAAGGAAGTTGAATTTGAGCCAATTTATGAATGCTCTACAAAAATCTCACATGGAAGCTGCTGTATGAGTAGTGAGATACCTCAAAGGATGTCCAGGAATGAAAATATTGCTTTCTACATCTCAAGAAAATACTTTGGAGTGTTTTGTAGACTTTGATTGGGGAATTTATGGTGATACAAGAAGGTCAATCACAAGCTATGTGGTGAAGTTTGTTGGTTCGCTGATCTGTTGGAAAACAAAGAAATAGAACACTATTTCCAGATCTTCAGCAAAGGTAGAATACCGAGCACTAGGATCAACTGTTACATAAATTGTTTGGGCCACTAGGATGCTGAAAGATCTCGGGTTACGTGGTATTGAACTAGTCCAAGTATTTTGTGATGGTCAAGCAGCGATTCATATCGCTAATAATCTAGTTTTTCATAAGAGAACTAAACATATAAAAATAGACTGTCATTTTGTTAGAGATAAATTGCAGCAAGGTCTGATTGTCTTACAACATGTTAGGACTAAAGAACAATTAGCTGATATATTTACTAAAGCTCTTAGTAGAGAGCATCATGAAAGAATATTGTACAAGTTGGAAACCATAAATTTATATGGTACCAAACTTGAAGGGGGTGTGAGAAATAATTACTGTTAGTTTATTAGTTTGTTAGTTGGTTGTGCTAGTCTATGGGATATAAATAGACATATTATATGAAGTGTTTTTTAACTCAGAAGGAATAATAATATTTTAATTCTTTCATGGTTTGGACTCTACAAAACTTCACAATTTGATTAAAAAAATCTTATATATAGGGACAGAGGGAGTATATATATACATTAATACATACTCTTTTTGTTTAAAAATGTAAAGCATTTTTAACCAGATTTCATTCTCTAATAAAATAGTTGCTTGTCTTTAAATTAATCCTATTTGTTTATATTTATTTCTATTTAATAGAGTGTTTTATCTTAAAAATATAAAATTATTTATTCAATAGGGGCGCTTTTTAAAAATAATATTAATTATATTTTAAAAAAATTAAAAATATCTTATATTTTTTAATATTCAATCTTTTAAAAAATATTTATATTTTTAAGACATGCAATATATATTAAGGATGGGACCAGACATCCTTATACTCATACTGTCTTTGGTTCCATCTCAACACTATTTTTGTCCTGATACTGTTTTGTCCCGTCTCAAATTGTTTTAAGCTAGAAAAAACCCATCATCGTGCATTCAATATTTTACCATAACAATTTAAAAGAAAGTTGATATTAATATTTTTAAATTGAATAAAAAACTTTATTATTTCAATAAGGGTGAATAGGATAAACAATCTAATCGTTGTGATTTTAGGTTAACAATTTTGAGTTTGTCAAAATCATTCGGTTTAAAATGGTTCAAAACAAGTTGATAACTAAAATGGGTTATGAATCAAACCGAATCTCTTTTACATATTGATGGCAGTCCAACCGTCTGAATCGATTTAAGTCTCAAAACACTACTTGCGCGAGGTGGTTACCAAAGAGAATGGGGGTGGCCATAATTAGGAAGCCCATTGGGCATCCTTAGGGATGATCTAGACCATTCATTTTTTTTTAAATAATCTTTGTCATTGATTTAAAATTATTTTTTAATATTTTTATTTTATATTTATTAAAATAAAAATATATAAAAATTATAATATTAAATTTGAACTATTATTTTTGCTTGGTAAAGGATAAATATCATAGTATTTATCACCCCTGATAAGATCTGTATAGTTTAAATTTAAGCTTTTTACTTTTATTTTACATTTATTAAAATAAAAATATGTAAGAAAAATATAAAATTTTTTAATAAATCTATTTATCTTTAATCTAGCTAGCACAGATTTAATTTGAGTGACCTAATTTAATATTATTTCAATAAATTTTATAAATTAACTATCCAGATGTATTTTAGATAGTATAGATATAATTTAAAAAGTTTTGAAGAATTTATAATTTTAACTAATTAACCATCTAGATATGCTTTGGACTCCATATTTAATATTATAATATTATATAATTTTTATATATTTTTATTTTAATAAATATAATATAAAAATATTTAAAAATAGTTTTAAGTCACCAACAGATCATTTCAGAAAAAATAAATGGTCCAGATCATCCTTAAGGATGAAGTTGGCGAGCATTTAATGCACTTCCCAAGAATTATCATCCGAATAAAAATATGTATTTAAAAGTAAAAAAAAAAAAAAAAAACTTGATGCTATTGCTTGGGGTCAAGCCTGCAAATAGTTTCGAGTTTCACGTGTTTAGATACGGAAAATTATGTCATGATCCATAAATGCATGCCATTCCACAGGACTAGAGGCCTCTAATATATTCTTTTTTAATATTTTTTATAATATCTCAACATATTAATTTTTTTATTTTTTTATATCATTAACTTCTACATAAAATAAAAGATACTTATATATCTTGATATCTCAAAATAATAAAGATTTATATTTTTTAAGATTTTTTAAAAATAAAAGGATGTATTTGTGATATTTTTAAAAAAAATTATAAAAAATATAAATTTTCACCATTTTGAGATATCAAAATATCAAAGTGTCTCTTATTTTATGTAGAAGTTAATGATCCAAAGAAAATAAAAAATAAAATTAAAAAATTGAAACATTACAAAAGGTATTAGGAAAAGGCACATTAGAAGCCTTTAGCCTCAATTCACATGGGTTTGGCAATCTTGTTCTTTTCAATATCGAAAAAATGAAAAAAAAGGGAAAAATTTAATCAAAAGTTACATTATGCCGAAAGAGTAGAAAATGAAAATAAGGTTGATAAATTTATATAAATTATAAAATTAATTACCTCGTAGATCTATCATCTCAGTATCAACCTTAACAAATTAGGATTTGTAAATTCGATTTGGAAATGTGAACTTAAAATCTAAATCAAAATTAAAGAAAAAGAACAAAAAAACGAAAAATTGTATCATGAATGCTTTCATTTTTTACATTATCACACAACATTTTCGGTTCTTATTCATTTCTTTTTTTACGTTTTCACAACCAACTCCAAAGTTGCAGCATTTCATCAATGAAAGAAAGAGATGCGTCAATAAACTAATTAAAGTTCGTGAATCATGTTCTACGGACTGAACCAACATTCCTTACAATGACTTTGACTCCAAACATGTATTCGCAACATTTCACTAGACCAAAGAAAGAGATGTTGCCATTTGCCAATTTCATGAATAAACTTCTTGAATCATATTCTTCTAAGTGAACCAACCTTCTTCACAATGAATTTGACCGATTGATTTCCATCCTTTTTTTTCCTTGCATGCATGAATTTTTGTATTAAATGTAATCATGTTTAAGTAATAGTCAAAAACTAAATATGAGTATCTCTCTCAAGGCCCCAGCAAAAATTTAAATCTTAATTTATCATATTGTAAAATATTTATCTCTTCTATTAGATCAAACTCCTATAAGTGATTTACATCAAATTTACTTATTTTAAATGCGTATTGAATAAAATTGGGCTTTTGAACTTTGAAGGCCCAATTCATGTATGTTGGCCCTCTAAACTCATTTTGTAGGTCGAAAAAAGAGAGCAAATTATTATATTCTTAAAAAAAATGTACGTGTTTTTTATCTTAAGAAGGCTTAGAAAGAATGGGTCATTTTCGATTAGCCCCATTTCTCATGAAACTCTTCCCAACAGCAAGAAAGGCCTCCCTTACACTGCTCTTATCTTTTAACATCTTACAAATTGTACATTCAAACAGTGCATCTAATCGTTAAAGAAAATGTAAATAAAGAAAAATGATCATGAATGAAAACCCGAAGTGCTTTGGCATATGGTAATGTTAAGGAATAATATTGTGTTTGGATATCTAAAAAAAAAAGCAGAAGATTTACATAACTGCAACATTTACAATACATACCATCAACAAAAACATAAAATAGAATATATGCTATTACATACATTACATACAATACATGAATTCAACTATTTCAGCCCAGCATTGCAAGCTATTGATAAAAGAATTGCATCTTATTTGGCCAACTTTTTAAGGTGGGCTAGCGAGGTTTGAAAAACATAATGAAAATGAATTTGGCATTAATAGCCAAACAGATTAGGTGAATCTCCCAATCTGAGCCACATTTATTATTGGGAAATATGCTGAAACTCAAATAGATTGATCTTACTAACAGTTATACTTTAAAGAAACCTTGTAATGCTAGTTGATATGGAAAGGCATTGTGGAATCTACTGAGCCTATAACCTCTCACTTAGCCTGGCAGGTGGGTGATAAAGAACAAATTCCTCTGAGTCATTGTAAATGGTGGCTATCCTTTAATACTCATATAGTCAGAGACTTGCAATTAAACATTGTTTCTGATCTTATCATCAATTCATCCAAGCCTTAGAGAAAGACTAAGTAGAACTCTGAGTTGCTCAATGACTTATACATTCTTATTGTGATTGAGAATGTTCTCAAAACTCCAATCTCTTTACACCGGGTGCCTGGACACCCGGTGTAAAAAATGTTTTTTAAATTCATTTCTCCCTTCATTCATCAGTTCCCTCGTCTCCTCCTTCTCGCGCCCTCCCTCTCGTCTCCCCTTCGTCCGCCCACTCCCCCTCTCCCTCGTCTTCTCCCTCACCGGCCGCCTTCCCCCCCGTCTGCCCAGCCTTCCCACCCGTCCAGCGAACCCCCTCCCCCCCCTCCCCTCGCCGCCCACTCCCCCTCCCCCTCGGTCCGCCCAGCCCCCTCCCCCTCGTCCTGTCACTCCCCCTCCCCCTCGTCCCGCCGCCCGTCCCCCTCCCACTCCCCCTTCCTCGGCCTTCCCCCTCCCCCTCGTCCCGCCGCCCACTCCTCCTCCCCCTCTCCCCTTGCCCACCCCTTCACTCTCCCGCCCCCCTGCCCCTCTCCCTCCCTCTTGCCCCCCTCCACCACTCCTTCTCCCTCCCTCTCAGTGTTGAGCCGTTGCTGCAGCTGCCACCACCCAGATATGTGTTGAATATAAATTTTTAAATTTTATAATGTTTAAATTTAGTTTTTAATGATATTGATTGTTGCTGGGAGTGCTGTTAGTGGCTTCATAAAGCCTCAGGTTGTTGCATGTGATTCATTTATTTGGTTTAAAATTGTTAATTTTTTCGTGTAAAATTTTCTAAAACTTTTGGAAGTCCAATTTTTAGGGGAGACTCTGTCAAAATTTTTTTTAATTTATTCTTTCCTTTAATTTTTTTAAATTTAGTTTTTAATGATATTGATTGTTGCTGGGAGTGCTGTTAGTGGCTTCATAAGGCCTCAGGTTGTTGTATGTGATCATTTATTTGGTTTAAAATTGTCAATTTTCTCTTGTAAATTTTTTTTAAAAGTCTTGGGAGATCTAATTTTTAGGGGAGATTCTGCCGAAATTTTTTCAAATCTTAATTTAATTAGGAACTTACTTTTTTAAAATAGTTTGAAGATAATAACATTAGTTATATTCTTTAGGAGGTGACATATGGATCGTAGTTGGATGAATGCTAGACGAACGAGTGACGAGTATGATAATGGGGTGAAAGAATTTTTAGAATTTGCTAAGAAAAATGCTGTTGACAATAGTGAAAGGTTCTATTGTCCTTGTGTTAATTGTTTGAATGAGAGGAGACTAGGTGTTCCCAAAATAAGAGAGCACTTAGTTTGTGATGGGATTTGCAAAAATTATACAATATGGATTTGGCATGGTGAACGATTGAAAAATTATAGTAACACATCTCAATGTGTGGGAGTTGATAATCTTGATGATGAAGTAGAAATGAATGAAGATCGATTAGAGGACATGATCCGTGATGTTGGGGAAGAGGCTTTTGAACGAGCACATGTGTATGATAACTTGTGCACTGATGCAGAAAGCCTCTATACCTGGGGTGTACTGATTTTAGTTTGTTATCTGGGGTGTTAAAACTAGTTACCTTAAAGGCAAGAGCTGGGTGGAGTGATCAAAGTTTCACATGGTTGTTAGAGTTACTTCAAATAATGTTTCCGAAGGGCAATGTACTACCAAATCGTTATTATGATGCCAAGAAGATCTTGTGTCCAATGGGTATGAAGTATAAAAAAATACACGCATGTCCTAATGATTGTGTATTGTACAGAAAAGAGCTTGAAGGGGAGGAGAAGTGTCCGAAATGTGAGGCACTACGGTACAAAGAGAAGGGGGCTCCTACAAAAGTCTTATGGTATCTTCCAATTATACCAAGGTTCAAGCGTTTGTTTGCAAATACTAATGATGCAAAGAACTTGATGTGGCATGCAAATGAGAGGATATCTGATGGAAAACTTCGACATCCAGCCGATTCTCCTCAATGGAAGAAAATTGATCAATTGTTTCCCGAATTTGGCAATGAGCCAAGGAACTTGAGGCTTGGACTTTCTACCGATGGAATGAATCCTTATGTAGTCTTAGTAGTATACATAGTTCATGGCCTGTTCTTTTGGTGATTTACAATCTATCACCTAAGTTGTGCATGAAACGGAAGTACATGATGCTATCCATGTTGATTTCGGGACCAAAACAACCGGGAAATGATATTGATATTTACCTAAGACCTCTGATTGAAGATTTGAAAGTGTTGTGGGAGGTAGGTGTGGAAATGTTTGATGCAAATCAGAAGGAGAATTTTAAGTTACGTGCTATGATCTTTTGTACTATAAATGATTTTCCTGCATATGGAAATTTGTCTGGTTATAGCGTGAAAGGTCATAAAGCTTGTCCAATTTGTGAAGAAAGCACAAACTACCATCAACTTCAACATGAAAGGAAGACAGTCTACCTTGGCCATCGGAGGTTTCTTAGATGAGATCACCCATATCGTAGATTGAAGAAAGCTTTTCATGGTCACCAAGAACACAATGATGCTCCGGATGCTTTGACTGGGGATCAAGTATATGAACGTGTGAAAAACATTAATATTGTCTTCGGTAAAACTAAAAAGAATACTGGTGCAAAAAGCATATGGAAAAAAAGGTCTATCTTTTTTGACCTCCCATATTGGTGCAATCTTGAAGTAAGGCATTGTATTGATGTTATGCATGTGGAGAAAAATGTTTGTGATAGTATTATTGGAACGCTTCTGAACATACCAGGTAAGACTAAGGATGGTGTGAATGCAAGATTGGATTTGAAAGAAATGGGAATACGGGAAGACTTACACCCAAGACCAGAAGGTAAATGAACTTATTGTCCCCCAGCCTCTCATACATTGTGCAAATATGAGAAAACAAGTTTTTGTGAGTGTTTACATGGAATCAAAGTTCCTTCGGGGTATTCTTCAAATATTATGAAGCTTGTATCTGTGAAAGAGTTGAAACTGGTAGGCTTAAAATCTCATGATTGCCATGTCTTGATGCAACAACTATTACCTTTGGCTATTCGAGGCATATTGAAAGAAGATTTAAGACTTACAATAACCAGACTTTGTTTCTTTTTCAATGCTATATGCAGTAAAGTTATTGATCCCCATAAACTGAAGAGTTAGAACAAGAAGCTTGTACTATCTTGTGCCAACTTGAGATGCACTTTCTTCCTATATTTTTTAACATTATGGTTCACTTAATAGTGCATCTAGTAAGGGAGGTAAAATTGTGTGGCCCTGTTTATTTGCGATGGATGTACCCAGTTGAGAGATACATGAAAATACTGAAAGGGTATGTCAGAAATCCATTTCGACCCGAAGCATTAATAGTTGAGAAATATGTTACTGAAGAAGCTATGGAGTTTTGTTCTGATTACTTGTCAAGTACAGAATCAATTGGACTTCCTAAATCTTGTCATGAGAAAAGGCAATATGGTCAAGGCACACGTGGAGTATCAGTGAAGAGCATGAATCATGATGAATTACAAGAAGCACATTTATATATCTTGAATAATATTGATGAAGTTAAAGATTACATATCTTCTCATAAAGAACTTTTAAAGGCAAAAAATTATCGAATGAGAATGACAGAACAAAAGTTGTTGAAAGAGCATAATAGGACTTTTGTGAATTGGTTCAAGCAGAAAATTTTGAATGAAAGTGGTGTTTCTGAAACAGTTAAATGGTTGGCTGGAGGTCCTAACTTTGATGTTATATGTTGGAGTGCCTATGATATTAATAGGTATTCCTTTTATACAAAGTCTTTGGATGAGAAGAGTACGGTGCAAAATAGTAGAGTTATGATAATGGCTGAAGCCGTACACTTTTCTAGTTCAAAAGATATGAAACCTAAACTAGCATCCAGGACTTACTTTGGGGTTATTGAAGAGATTTGGGAGGTTGATTATACAAAATTTAGAGTTCCTGTTTTCAAATGCAAGTGGGTTGACGTCAATAGTATTCGTGGATAAGTTTGGATTTACAATGGTTGATCTTAAAAAACTAACTTTTGGAGATGAGCCATTTATTATGGCAGACCAAGCTAAACAAGTTTTCTATGTCACGGATCCAGCAAATAAAAATTGGTCAATAGCACTTAAAGGAAAAAGGATGATTGATAGTAATGACGATCATGAATCAAATTTTGATATTTCTGAAACTCCTAACTTCTCAAGTGGGCTACCAATTTTGGATGTGGTAGATGAAGTAGATGATGAACATGCCATAAGAAGTGATCACCATGAAGGGATATGGGAGAATATCCCTATATGAGTTTAGTTTTGAAATTAAAGTATGTTAATTTAGTTCAATTAAATTTATGTTGTGGGATTGTTTTTCTTAATTATCTTATCTTTGATTATTTTTTTAATTAATTTCATTTATTTGAATTAATAGGAATATGGAGAATCAAGGTGATGACACTCAGAGCCAATCAATTGGTGATGTTGCTCCTAGTGGGGAGCTAAGTCAGGGCACCCCTAGTGAGGAGCCGAGTCAGAGCCAGTCTGTGAGGAGGGGGAGACGTGGCACACGATTAAGAGATCTGACATTAAGTAGAGTGCTGGGCGTAGGTTACCAATTCAATTTGACTGGAGATGGAATCCGATAGGGCCACATAAAGCCAAGTTTGTTAGTTTTCTTGGCCTCCTCTCGCGTACCAAGCCTCCTATTGTGTTTGAGGACTGGCCTGATGTGCCAGAACGTGTGAAGGAACAGATTTAGGAAAGTATTCAGGTAAGTAATTAAAAATTAAAATTTTTTTATAGTTATATATTATTGGGCAATTATTGATTATTATCTTATGTCTTCATTGTAGCTCACATATGATGTTCCATCTAATCAAGATTGTCGACACAAATTGATTTCTTACTGTGGAACACGTTGGAGAAATTTTAAGACTGATCTTGCTAAAGATATATCTTTATCGAGGTGCCAGAGGGTCAGGCTCGTCCCAATCCTCTTGATACATACCAGTTCCTTGATGAAGATACTTGGAAAGAATTTGTCAGGATTCAGACTTCTGAAAAGGCTATAGTTTGTTAACTTTTAATTTATTTAAGTTTTATTTAGATTTACTTTAATTATAAATCTAAAATTCAATTTATTAACAGGAAAAACGAGCTAAAGGGCGAGAAATTGCTCGGCAGAATCAATGCCCCCACACCTGATCTCGTGGAGGTTATGCTAGAGCTGATGATATACTGATGGCAGAGAAATAAAAGAAAAGAGAAGAAGAAGCCAAGTCTGATCCTTCCATACTCCTTTCTCCACCATCACCTGTCTCTCGAGAGGAGAAATGGAGATATGGACATCAGTACAAGAAAGGAGGCTATACAAGTGAGACAGCACGGAGATTGCCGAGAGGATTGTAAGTAAAATTATTATTCCTTGTCCCTTTAAATTTCTATACAATTGTATATATTATTAATTAATATTGTTATTTTTATATTATAGGATACTCTTAAGGAGCAACAAGCCCAAGGAAGCTTCATTTCAGAGGGCAGAAATGATATCTTAACAGTTGCTACAGGCAAGCCAGAGCATCCGGGTCGTGTGAGGGGCGTTGGATATGGTGTGGGCATTAAGGACTACTTTGGAGCACCTGCACGTCCCAATTCAGGAGGTGTAGTGACTAGAAAGAGCTTGATACATTGATATCCACTGTGAGGCAACAGACTAAGGATGAGTTTGAAGCTTCATTTGAAGCTCGGCTTCTACAAATGAAAGAGCAAATGAAGGAGGAGATGATGAGCATGATGAGCTCACGACAGGAGACAACTGCTGAACCAGTTCATACATCTCCTGCATTTCATAGTACAAAAGGGAGTAATATTCTTGAGCATGTGTCAGAGGGTCCTTCTGGTGACAACATTGGTGAACCATGTGAGATATTTCTAGAAGATCCTGATAAACGCTTGGTTGCTCTTGGTAGCATCTATAGCTTGGGGTCAACCATCCACCACAAGCAAATTCAAGATGATCAAGTAAGAGTGGTGGTTGCAGATCCAAAAGTGCCAGATGCTTTGGTTCCATTCCCTACTGATGAGGTGAAGACTGTGGTTGAAGCTGTTGGCAATTTTATCCTATGGCCCAAGAGACTTGTGAATCTAGTTCAAGCTGTGGTACGAAATTTTATAAATTTTTATTATGTAGCAACTTCCTAATATATGTTTTTTATTAACTATTTCTTGTCTTTTTATTATGTAAAAGCTTTCCTCGTCGAATCTCCCAAAGCTTCCACAACCCTTGTTGACTCCGCATCAGCGAATGATTTTAATGGCGTATGATTTATCATTCGAGTTCAAGAGTTTAGAAATGGATCCGGAGGTTGTGGGCAAGAAAGACATGATAGTGAACAATTGAACGGGAAGATTTGGTTCGACTTCTGTCAAATAATCAGCTTACCACACCACACATTAAACTATTTATGATGTAAGTATATTTTTCTTTAATATAATTGCATTGTTGTAAGTAAACTTAATCATCAAGTTTAGTAAACTAATATAATTGCATTGTTGTAGGTATCTTCATCATTTGTGCATTACATCGGGCAAAGGTGATAAGTTTGGATTCCTTTGCCCTCATCACATGACAGAGAAAGGTAATACTCCAGAGTTAAGGGCCGCGTACCTCCAACAGAGAATATGTGAAGTCAAAAAGGACATTTTTATGGCTCCATATGTGCACTCGTAAGGATCAATTTATAATTAATAGTTTTTTAATATGGATTTACTTTAACTTGTATCATATTTAGCAGGGACCATTGGCAGTTATTTGTTCTTTCAATGAAGAGCAACACTGTTGTCTTTTTATGCTCCCTCCATTACAAACTTGGGAAAGAAATGAAGAAGACGATAGACTTGTAAGAATACTTTTACTAAACTATTTAATTTAATTTTTTTTGAATATTTTTATTAACTTGGTAATCTTGATCATAGGGCAATGAGAACATATCAAAATGTAGTCTTACAAAAGCATGGACATGAGCTCAAGGATCCCACATGGATTGAGCCAAAGGTGATGCTATACTTTATTAATATATTCAACCATTAAGATTTCTTACTAATTTTTTATGATTTGTTTTTATATAGAGTCATAGACAACCGATGAGGACGAACTTGTGCGGTCTATATATCATGAGGCACATGCTCAATATTATCACATTAGGCATGACCGAATTTACAAATTTTAGATGATATTTGAAATATTTTTAAAAATTTTTAAAAATATATATATTTTTAAAAATTTTATTTTATTATGTTATTTGAAATTGATTAATATGCCTACTTTATGAATTAAATTTTAGATGTTCGACAATTCGGATACATTTTCTGAAGCTGAAATTGAAGACATCCGCATACATTGGGCAACCTATTTTGTGGAGAACTTGTGAGGTTTTTTGTTACTTTTAGACATGTTTTAATTTTGATAGTTAACACAATTTAGATAATTATTAGTTTTCCTAATAGTTAAATAGTTTTGTATAGTTGATAAATACTTGATAAACAATTGTAAATCAATTGAGCTGTCTGATTTGGCAATTTTTATACGCAGGAATGGCAATTTTGATAATTTAGACAATTATTAGTTTTTTAATAGTTAAATAGCTTTGTATAGTTGATAAATACTTGATAAACAATTGTAAATTAATTGAGCTGTCTGATTTGGCAATTTCTATGCACAAGAATGGGTAAAATTGATAAAATAAATATAATATAAAAAAAATAAAATACTTTTTACACCGGTTATTACCACAACCGTTGTAGAATATAATATTTTTTACACCGGTTATGGTCATAACCGGTGTAAAAAGTTAACCTTTTACACCGGTTCTTATCCCAACTGGTGTAAAAAGTGCACCTTTTACACCGGTTGGGACTGGAACCGGTGTAAAAGGTGCACTTTTTACACCGGTTGGGATAAGAACCGGTGTAAAAAGTTAAAGTAAATTTTTTTAAAATTTTCTTGTATGTAACTTTTAACATCGGCTCTATAATCGATGTAAAAAATTTAATTTTTACATCGGGTTTATAACCGATGTAAAAAGAGGGACTTTTTACATTCCCTGGGACAACATCGTCTCGTTAACCGCTGTAAAAAGTCATTTTTAACCGCTGTAAAAAGTCATTTTTGTATTAGTGCCTATACTATTAAAGTTGGTTAAAACCTACTCCTTCAACCTCTTGTGTTGGCAAACCCTTTTTCAAATGCTAGCATTTGGTCATTTTTATGAAAACTATATCTTCCATACAAAATCCTCCTCAGAAGTTAGTTCACAAAGCCATTCCTACAGCTAATATTCTAAAAGCTCATCATATGCCTGTTTCTATCTCTTGTGCTTTTGGTTGTGACTGTGATGAAACTATGAATCACATTTTTTGTGATTTTCCTTTCTCTAAAGCTAGTTGGTTTGGTTCTATTCCTATTCATTCCATTATTATCTTAGAGATTATTTAATCAATTGTGTTTTGAATACTTCAAATTTGCAATTTAGAGAAAGTAAACTTGATATTCTAAAAGGGATCTTTTTCCTTCTTCATCAAATCTGGTTAAAGCAAAATTTAGCTCCTCATGACACTCTCAATCAATCCCCATCCCAAATTATTAGGGAATTTTTAGGGCACTTCGACTTCCTTAAGAATGCTTGCAATTGTAATTTTAAAATTGGCATCAAAACAAGGGTAGCAAGCAAAAACATTAAACCTTAGCATTCTCCACCTCTTGCTTATACTAAGCCAGTACTAAATCATCTTCTCACAAGATGTATCACACATGAATAGTGAAAAATCAAAAATCAAAATCACTAAGTATAAAAAATGATGACTAACTAATTGTGAAGCTCTTATCGCCCTTAGTGGAAAAACGTTGCGTAGAATTTTGATATGAAACTCCCATCATATGGACCCCTAATATTTTAACTTTCATAGCTGCACTCAATACTTTTTTAGATCCAAAATTATAGAGGTATTTCTCAACAATCGAATTATCAACTTGGAGATCTTCAGATATTTCATTATAAAGGTGCCTTTTTTCCATATGGAGACATAGGAACCATCAACAGCATCTCGCTTTATATTCTTCAATTGTTCAAGTATTTCATTTTTGTTTTTGTATAAGCAAAAGACTCAGTGACCTGCTAACTTCTTCTTTTCTTCTTCCCAACTCTGTTTACTTCCACTTGTAGGATGTTTTATTATTAATATTAGCATTTGATATTTTTACCAAGTAAAAAACTATTTTAGCCCAGCAGCCAAATATTCTACTTCAAAATGCAGTATAAGAATAAGCTAACTTCTGTATGCGTCGAAGATCATATTTTTCTGTTCAGGCCATCGTTCGAAGCTGCTAAGGCTTTTCCCTGTCTTGGCGCAGATGAGGCTACCGCTATTGAACCATTTGAGAATTGAAGACTTGAACTAAAGGAAAGCAGATTTTTTTTTTTTCCCCTTTCCTTTCATATTATTTATGCTATTCTTCCATTACATGTTAATAGACTTATTGCTTCCTCGTACCTTTGTTTTATAAACTTTGAATAAATTATTATTGTACATATTATTGGCAATATATATATATATATATATATGAATTATGGATAATTATATACTTATACTTATATATTAAAAACATTCATAATTATATTTTATTAGAAAAAACAATTTTAATAAGATAAGGGTAAAGTTGTCGATATATATTTATTTTCCCTCCCTTTTTCTTCTAAATCAAATAAAGTATCATCCCTTCTTTCATTAAAACCTCTCCTCTCAAAGTAAACAAACCCTAAAAAATAACTCTAACTCAAAAGCATAAACTGCATTAAAAAAAAAAAAACAAGAAGCGAGAAGTCAAACCAATAAAAGATAATTCTAATTACTCATCTATTCATGGCGAATTAAAATGCATGCATGTATATAATAGTGTCCTTCTAACAAAGGGATATCACAAGAATGAGCTTATGGGCTTAATTAGACATTACAACTTAGAGGCAATGCCTTTGGGGCATCTTGCTCTGCTATCAGAAGAGAATTTTGTTCCCATCAAACTCGCGGAAACATTGCACCCAATAATTAATGAAGATCTTTTGGATTTTTTTGTTTTTTGGCCTGATTTACGTTCAAGTTTTGGATTTGATGTAGAACCCCTTTGGATATACCTCCTTGTCAGGCCACCTTGATAAGACTTATTTAAAAAAAGAAAAAAAAAAGTCTCAAGTTTCCAGACATTTCTAAAGTAATCTGGAATTTCATCCATAAACGATCAAAGTAAATTTTGGAGCTTTGTAATGGGAATGCAACCTTTCTTTAATTTGTCTAATAGCAATTCAATCACCAAGAGACTTTTCAAAACTGATCTTAACCCTCTAGGTACATAAATACACACTACAAGAATCATTCTGGAGACTTCTCACCACATGTATCTACTAATGCCTTTTATCCTAATCTATCACTCGACTCATTTTCAATACTCACTTATAAATTCTCCCCAGCTTTGAGTCATGCATCTACAAATAATTCCTTTGACATTTCATGCATGTAGTTTGGGCAAAGCTGTGTTTCGTGAAGTCAACATTAAAACCATTGCAGGCATGAGAGCATCAAATGCAAGGATTAATTTGAATTTTAACTTTAATATGTGCTTGTATTTATCAATAGTTTTATTTAAACAAGATTTAAAATCTCCTAAAACCTCAATTTCTTAACCAAACATGCCCGATATTCCTTATTGTTAAGTCTGCTAATAATTCCAACTTTTCGCGTCTTTTCAACGGAAATTTGTTTCTGGATTCATAAATGCATGCAATTCTACATCATGTTTAGGTTCTTGTTCTTAATTCAATTTCCAAAAACCAAATTGAATTAGTGATCATTGATGGGATAGCTCAATAATATATATATATATATATAACAGTAGATGGAAAATTAGGAAAAAATAATAATCAAAGAATACATTGTAAAAGAATAGAAAATGAAAGTGGATAAATTTATATAAATTATAAATGAGAAAATTAATATATTTTGATATCTTCGGATAATTATTTGTGCATCACAAGAGTTTGATTTATGCAAATTTTTGTGAGATAATTATTATGTAGATAAAATTTTTTGCAAAACTTAAGCGTGTCCTTAAAACAGATTTTACATCTTAAGTGACAAAACTTAAGTGTTGTTCATTATATAAGACACTTGACGAAATTAAATGAAATATTTGTGATTTATATCTGAATCCATGCTTTTAAAAAAAAAACTCAATTCATTGAGAAGGGGAATTAATTATAAATTAACAATATTTGCAATTGATTGATATGATTGATTTTTATTTCAATTGATTTTGTTAGAGTGATCGTATTTGGATATTCTTTTCCTGAAATTGATTTTGGAAAAATTGAATATGTTTGGATAATTTAATCAGAATTAATTTTAAATGTTCAAATTAACATAAAGAATATTGTCTTTTAATATATAAATATTAATATAATTCTATATAAGAAAAATATATATTTTAGTCCCTGCACTTTACTCATGTTTTGCTATAAGTCTTTGTACTTTTTTTTGGTATTCTGAGTCTCTATACTTTTATTTTTTAATATTTTATATTCATCTAAAATCTCCACACTTTATTCATTTAGGGACTTAGAATATCAAAAAATGAAAGTGTAGAAATCTAAAATACCAAAAAAAAGTGCAAAGATCTACAGCAAAACACGAACAAAATGTAGGGACTAAAAGATATGTTTTTCCTTGTATATAAGATTATTAAATTTTTTAAATTCTATTTAACAAATAAAATATGTACAATAGTGATCAGTTAATATTTATATAATATTTAACAAATAGTATATGGTTAATGATGAAAATTATATTTGAAAATCATATTAAAAATAGAAGAATCTTTTATAAAAATTTAAATTATATTACATTATAATATTAATAAGATTTTTTTCATAACAATTTGCTATATATGTTTTGATTTCAAGATCCCATAATTTTATTTTTCCATGCGCAGCTTTGGAAAATCTTGTTTGGTAACATAAATGTGCTGTCCTTTGCTAGAGATCAAGGGTATCTTTGGTAGATTGAAAATTTTGACAAATAATAATCAACAGCCTGTTTGGATAGTGAGAAAAATTGATTATTGAGGCAAAATAATTGATTTTTTTGAAAAATTATCCAAATAGCGGCCAAAGTTGATAATTGACTATTGAGCCGGAATCACATTTTAAAATAAACTTTGAAAAGTTGTTTAAAGATTCAATTATGCTGTTAAATAATATATTTTATTTTTTAAATAAAGTTTAACAAATTTAATAATATTAAATATAACTTTATCAATAATTTAATTTGGAAAAGTAATATTTTTTAGGGTAATTTGTACAGCTAAAATTAATTTCAATATTCAAATAGATTGCGTTATAACATAATTAATTATAATTAAAGTCAACCATATTAGTCAATTATTTTCATAATCAATTATATCCAATTAAAATTTAAATAAACCCCAAGTCAAATGCAATAATTGATTATGAAAAGCAGCTATAGATTGCTTAAGGGCCTGTTTGAATTTCAGTTAGATATAATTAATTTTAAAAATAATTAATTAATATAATTGATTTTGATTATAATTGATTATACTATAATATAATTTGTTTGGATACTATTTTTCTGAAATTAATTTTAATAAAATTGAATACGTTTGGATAATTGAGCTAGAATCAATTTTTGCTATTTAAATTACCATAAATTACATTGATTTTGAAAATTAAATTATTAATAAATTTGTATCTAATATTATTAAATTTGTTAAATTTTATTTAAGAAGTAAAATGTATTATTCAAATTATATAATTATAAAATTTTAAATTATATTAATATTAACAATTTAATTTACGTAAATAAATAACTCAATATATCTTAGTTCAAATAAATTTAATAAAAGAAAAAGATTTAATTCTTAATTATCAAACATCAATTTTACAATAACTAATAAAGATGATAATATACAAGTTGATCTCTAATGACATCATGAATATGAGTCATATCTGATTAAGATGTTAAGCACTACCTTAAAATTTTGGCAAAATAAAAAATGTAGCAATATAATAAATGACCAAAATCACTCTCTGGACCTTTACAATAATTTTTGTAATGACTTTAAATTTTAAATTAAATTAAATTAATCTTTTTTCTATCAATTAAGATTTTATTAAAATTAATTTTATAGCAAGTGTTAAGTGAAAAAAGTTTACTATGAAAAAAAAAGAGCAAAGAAGAGAGTTTGATTTTATTTTTATTATCATAGAAAAATTTTCTGCCTTTATTATAATTTTTTTCTGGGCCTTTCTCATAATTTTTTCAAATACTTTTTGATCGGATTTTTTTTTTTTTTATTCTCTTTCCTTCTCATTCGCCAGAACAGACTCACAGAGTAAGGGGGAGGGAGGGTCTAGAATCAATAGCTCTGTGAGGCAGCTTAATCAAAAAATTGTTTAGCTACATAATCGATTACCTATGAATACTGGTGTTTGGGTAAATTCTTCACTAATCGATTTTTTTCCCAGAAAATAGATTAAAACTTCAATCCAAATAGGCAGTAAGTCAACAGAAAAATCAATTATAGAAAAAAAAATTGAGGTGTTTGCCTTTTTATTTTTCCCCCAGCAAAACCATGGTTTTGATGGGTAGAATTGATTATGCTGGCCTATCCAAATAGGCACTCTAATGAATCTGAACAAACGAGCCCCATGCTATGCACTGTTTGATGTCGCTGTAATTCACTCAAACATTTGGTCCCTCTAATGTGTTTGATATTTAAATCAGATGAATTAAGCAACATAGACAACAGCAATAAATTTATTTGAGATTTAGTCTCTCTGTTTTTTTTTTTTTCAAAATTCCCATATTAATTGTTTCAGATAGTAGTTACCTCTTGATGACGCTAACTTAATTAATGAGAGTAAAACATTAAAGTTTCAATTAAAATTGCGTTGAGCGATTTAATATGGGCTTTGAGCGATTGGAAGGATAATTAAAAAAAAAAAAAGGAACAGAGAAATGAGGTTGGATGAAATTAACATCTAGATATGAAGTAGTTCTTTGTTAAGAAAGTTTAGATTATTTAGATAAAATAAAACTTCTCATGATTCTTCATTAACAAAAATCATCTCTAGCAAATCATTAAAATAAAAAAACTATATTACTAATTAATTTGTATGCATGCCATGCCATGCCATGTTCTAATTGGGAAATATTTTAATGAAATTTAATATAATTATGTCGATATTTACTTATTTTTCATTAACTTGAGGAAAAACAACAATTAAAAAAAAAAATCAAATCCAACAGAAAAGTGATCCAAGCCCCAAACCCAGGTAGAGGTATACTGCCATAAAACTTGCATTACTGTTAGCGTACCCACGATACACAGTATTAATACATGATTAGTTTAAATATTTTTTTCACTGTAATTCTACATTAAAAATGGATGTGATTTATAAGAGACGAAGATATGCTTTTTCATTGTCTAAAGAAAAATATAAAATATAATGCTTTACAGGACAAGAGTGGGCCTCTCAAGGAAATACAATGTATGTGATCCTCTAAAATCCAAACATTTTTTGGATGGCCAAACATGTGCAGCTTCAAGTGAAAGAGGTTATGATTTATTAAACCAGAGATCTTGAGTTTGTAAGAAGGTAAAAACTGTTCTTTGAAAAACTACCTTTAATTTGACCTAACAATACTTGAATAGATAGCCATATAAAAATAGACATCCTTTGGAAGTCTTTGAAAAAAAAAAAAAGGAAAAGAAAGGAAACAGAAACAACTTATGCATGAGAAAAATAAAGAAGTTTGAAAATTCTTAAGTGGTTCTTCGGTCTTTGGATGGCTTAAGAAGAACAACTGAACAAGAATGGTTCTTCAAAATGAAGGAGAATGGGCCGTTTATATTAGCCCATTTCTCATTCATTTTGGGCCCAACATCTACAACGGCCCCCCCATACTTATCCTTATTTTTTAACATCGTACAAATTACTGTTTGACTTAAACATCCAATTATGCATCTAATCAAGAACCAACCCACGAAAGCGGGGAATAAAATAACTTGATAATTATTGTCAAAGGAAAAGAAAAAAATACATAAATATATTACACAGGACTACAGGATGCCCACCTAGTTAGCTCTGAAAAAGATTATATGCTTTCATAAGATCAAATGATTTATTATGTACATACAAGTAAAGATTAAGAAATTATTATTAAATTAAAGTCACAGAACTTGTTTGCTCTCATAAAACTAAGGAAGTTTAATGCATCCTTATTTTTACAATCAGAAAGTTACACTGTCGTACAGTATTTGAAAGTGAAAATGAACAAATAATTAACACAGTCAAATAACTGTATCAGACGAGTTCTTTGAAAAATAACAAGCATTAATAGTTAATGCAAATACTAATATATATATATATATAGAGAGAGAGAGAGAGAGTAAAATTTATAACAATCTATATCATTCATAAATCACAAATAACGCAGTCAATAAACATCAACACAAACAATTTTTCAATGAAATTCTAAAGCGCAAGTGCTCAAAAAGTGTTACAGTGAAATTCTGATCATCCACATTCATCTCCCCTAAGAAAAGAGATCAAGATCATTCATACTTCATGACAAAATCGATTGTTATAAGTGACAAGTTAGCATTTTCCGGTTTCAACAAAAGATAGAATTCAATAAAAAGGACCTACCAAACCCCAAAAGATACAACTACACATGATGAGCAATAACTCTTCTCTAGGTGATTCAAGTAGAGATTTCATCACAAATAGCATCGACATGTTATAGGTTATACATTATACATTGATATTTGAGATCAATATAAATGGAATGTAAATAGGTTGTACATAGCAAATAGGAACTCTCAGCAACTAAACTGTCACAGATTATACAGACAGTATATCCAATATACTATTTAACACCAGAAACCTTCCCCAATCCTGTCATTCTATAGATTAACAATGTGCCTTAGCGACATATGATCTTTCTAGGGAGGAGCTTTAGAGGTAAACTATTACAACGCTTGATTAACCTTAAATGCCAAACATATAAGGAAAAGATTCAAGATGCCTGCAAGCATAAAATTCTCGGGGGAAAAATTACAAGCATTTTATGCGTCTTTTGAAATGTAGGAATCAGAGTGACTTCCATAAATTGTTGCCAATTTGAGCCGGTTCTTTGTCAGGACAGAGTAACTAAATCTTAAATACCTAGGTATCACATGCAAGGTATCTAAAACAAAGAAAATTAAAGATACCAGTGGACCAAATTGTCCCCAGATCATTCCAGTGCCAATGACTTCTTACTCAAGAAGCCTAATACATAAATCAAACTGAAAGCAGAATATAGCACTTGAATAAGAGAACATTTCATTTCAAATAAGCAAGTGAAGAGGCTAGGTCAGGGTTAAGAAACACAAAATGGAAATCGCAAGTGCATGTAGGACTAAGCTCTCAAACTGAGAACATTGGATCTGTTCTCAACATTCTCATTCTCATTACATGATCAACTTCAGTATTCATCATCCACTTGTATCAGCTCAGCTGAAGCACTTACCTTCAACTCTCAAAATTAACATGGTTGTTCATAACAATATAACCATCAATTATAATTAAGATAAAACGCATTCCTTCTGTATCCTTTATCAATTATACTCTAATTAATCAGAAACCAGAAATACAATCTTCCATTGAGAAGAATTCGCAAGTTAATCATAAGCAATGTAAATAAATTTTATAACAGCTAACGAGTAAGAAGGGTAACAAAAAGAGTTCCATAATGGTATACTTGAAACAAAATCTGCTGAAGGACACAAGAATAAAAACCGTACAACATTACACGAATGTCCATCAAGCAGGATAATCTATAACCAAAGACACTTCTTTACTCGGCTTAAGCAGCCTTCTTAATTTTCTTAGCTTTTACTTTCACTTCTCCACTTCCCTTCTTCTTCTTCTTGCCAGAAACTTCATCCTTAGCAGGTAAATCATTTTCCTTCTTTCTCTTAGAAGACAACCCGTCTTTCTTACTTTCACCCTTGTCCTTGGCTGACTTCTTCAATTTTTTCTCACTATGCAGCTCACTGTGAACCCCTTTGTCAGTTTTTGATCCTTTCCTTTTCTTCTTATGCACTAGCGGTTCAATATTCATTTCATCATTCTCATCTTCTTCTTTAACACCCCCATCGTCCTCACCACCTGACTCATCTTGACTAAGTTCATGACCTATATTATCATCCATGTACCGAACTTCATGAATCCTCCCCTTCTTCTTACCAACTTTAAGATCCTTCTTAGGCTCTTTTTTCACAATATCTCCATCCTCTTCCTTGGCTTCCTCTTTGGTCTCAGCTCCTTCGATCTTCAATTTCATATCAGGGATTGCCTGATAAAGCGGCAATGCAACCGAACCCGTCAGTTTCAAATGAAACGACCGTATGGTCCCCCACCCTTTGGGCATGAGCTCCACGATCCCATTGATTGCAGCAGTCACATTGGCAACGATCTCGTCCCTTTCCATTGACATTTTGGCAACTCTCATCACACTACACGTACCTGTCCTGAGGAACAACAACCCCGACGAGCATGCCCTCTCAATCTGCTCCTTCCAATTTTTATGCTTCAAATCCACCGGCACAGGGATCTTCTTCTTCTTAAAGAAATGCTTACCCAATAGCCGTGGCAGCAGAGGAATCACCCCTTTATCTGCGAAAAACATGTGGTAAGAGCCACAGAGCTTCCGCTTAGCCTCGAAGGGACGATAATTAGACTGAAGCTTCGAAAGCTTAAGAACTTTGGAAACTGGAATATTCTCCGATTTGATCTTCTTCTGCGCGTCCTCTTTGGTGAGATTCGACTTGGGTCTATCATCAATGATCAAACAGTGCTCAGAGAATTCGGAGAGGAGGGAATGCGGAAGTGGGATCTTGTGGGCATTGACGCGAGACTTCGGAGGAAGTTTATTCAGGGTGAGGACGAGGTAGACGAATTCATCGTCTAGGTCAAATAGCTTGGGTTTCTCGACCTCGGACTTAGAATTCCTCCATTTCACGATAGCATCCACAGCTTGTTGCACTGTATTGGGGCTAACCCTATCGACAGCTGTGGAAGGTGCAGCTGCTGGAATCGCCACAGCCATGAGCAATGATGGTTCGAAAAGGAAGTTCGAGGGTTTAGAGGCAAAAGTCGAAGAAGACGGCGAACTTGAGAACATTTTAGGGTTTAATGAAAGAAATTGGGGTTTTGGGTTTTATGGTCAATTCGTGCAATTTATTATGGGCTTTGGGCTCATTCAGTTTTTTTAAGGGGCCGAAAATTGGATCGGTCTTGATGCCCAAAGAACCAACGAAAAAACAATACCAAGTCAATTTGTATTTTGTCCAATGAGCTTATGGAAGTTGGGCTGAACTTCGTTCTTTTGGGTACTCAAGTGATAATTGATATTATCAACATCAGATTCCAACATGCGCTTGTTTGAGTGATTAAAAGCTTAGACAGCTTAATCTAGAGTCTCATGTTTGAGTCTCAAAGCATGCAAGTGCCCTACTAAGTACATAAAGTGTGTCTCGCTAGTGTTATCTGCAAAATCATCACATTAAAGGCTCAACCTACATAAGGATCCAAATAAGGATCCAAAATAGTTTGGAATGGAGTGGGCTGGCAATGAACCCAGAATACCTACACTCTCCAGGATATTGGGTGGGAAACCAAAAAAAATATGAAACACCAAAGGTTGATCTAGTTGGCTTATAATCCAGGTTATAGGTTCAAATCTCATAATGATGTAAGGATCTTGTTAATGACTATAAGTAGGGGTGTTCATGATGCCTGATTACCCGATATGCCTGCCCGAACCAGATTATCTTTTGCCCAGCCCAGCCCAAAAAATAAAGCCTCAAATATTCTGTACATGTTTGGGCTAGGCAATGTGCGAATAAGGCCGGGCAGCGGGCAAGTCATGTAGCTCTGCCCATTTAGCCTAGCCTAATTTTCTATAATTTTTTCTTAATTTTTCTATTAATTTCTTGCAAACTTTTCTATGATTTCTTGTTAATTTTTTAGCAAACTTATACAATATTATTGTTAATTTTCTCATATTTTAGTTCCCATTTTGCTTAAAATTTTCATGTATGTTCTTGCAATTTTTTTATTTAGTTATGCATATTTTTTCTCTTCCATTCATGCAAGTTGGGAATTAGGAAGAGGCTTTTTGTGAATTGGAGCCTATTCTTTGAAATTGTTGTTTCTCGTATGATGCTCCAAGCTTTTGTTATTTTGAATTATATCTATTATTTTGGATTGAATTATGGATAATTTGATATTGTGCCAAGACTTGTGATAGTTTTAGATTTCAAGTTAGATGTTGAATTATAGATAATTGGATATTGTAGTTGTTATTGTAGATTCATGATTTATGATTTTATGAATGCTATTTTGAGTTGATGTATAGAGTTATTATTGTTGATTTGTGATAGTTTTATTTTGAAATGATGAGAAGGGTTGTGATTTTATGAGTAGAACAATTATTTGATGGGTTGGGCTACCCAAAGCTGCCTAACTAACTTTGCCCGGCCCAAACTAATAGGGCATTTTTGCTGGTAGGGTTGGGCATTGAGCTACATTTTGCAGCCCATTCATTCTTCGGGCTGGGTATCGAGTAGGGTACTGTCCAGCCCAACCCTACCCGTGTGCATCCTTAACTATAAGTATCTCTGTAATATCAAGTTTTAATGGAGTCATTTTTTATATTACTATTTGAGTGAGTTAAATTTAAATATTGTTGAATTTAATTGGAGGTAATTTTTAAAAACTTTTTTTTTTGCATTAACACAAACTTAAATTTAAAATTCCATGTTTGAGTGACCATATCCTCTATCATTGGGGTCAATTCCAGTTGGTGAGTAATGTCTCTAAATTATGAACAATGTGAGCCCTTTTGAACTTTGAGATTTTTGTTTAATTTTTATATTTTTTTATGAGAGAATAACAAATAGATTCATTTAAAATAAAAAAAATGATAATTTAATTTCACAAAATAAAACGATCACATTGAGATCCCAAAAATTTTTTTAAAAATTAATTTTTTCATGAAATTACTTCAATATCTTTTTGTGTGGGGTCCCTCTCCATTATAACGTAATTTCGATTTTTTTTAATAAAATTTTGCCATCATGTTCTCTCCACTATTTACCTTTTATCAGACTCACGCAGAGACATGAAAGGGGGGAAAGAAAAGAGAAGCCTTTGCATAGGGGTGTTTCTTTTTTTTTTTTAATAAAAATATTAAGATAATTTTACACATAAATTTACTTTTTTAAAAAAGTCTTTTAAAATTTTATTATGGTTATCACGTACATTTCGTGAGATAAAATTATTATTGTTTTAAAAAAATTTATCTGTCATTTCTCTCTTTTTCATTGACACAAAGCAATTCTATTTTTATTTATTTCATATTTATTCACCAAGTAAAATAAGATTCATATTTTGGAAAAATGAATAGTCTTTCGTTTCAAGGGAAAAAGGCAGATGGCCAATATCTATCGTCACATCAAACACAGTATTGTATTGAATGGGGGAGGTCCATGTGACCATGTATGATTCGTAGGTACCCTTATTGAACGCATTTTTTAAAAAATTATAAAATCAGCCCGGATTTTGATTAGCTATTTCAAGGACCACGTATACTTAAAATCTCAACAATAAAAATTAATAAGAATAATAATTAAATCCCAAAATATTAATTTAAGGACCGTCAGGTTTTTGACAAAAATTTTTTAAAAATAATTTGTAAATACAACTAGCTTTTTTAAATTAATGAAAAACTTACCATAATAATTATAAAGAATTTCTATATATTTTCAACCAAATCGGCCATCCAGCATTTTTTTTTTTTGGTATCGTTTATGTATAAATTCCATATTATCGCAACATTGATCCCCATATGCACATATGGACTCTATGCTAGACGCTAGTGAATGGAAAAAAGACAAACACGTATGATGACAAAAGCTAAGGTAGGTGAGAAATACAGATAAAAGCTTAATTCTAAAATTTAAAATTATAGAAATAAACTTTCAAATCTAGTCAAAGCAAACTTCATCAAAATTAAGGCCAACTATCGATGCTAAATAAAGTTAATAAAATCAAAGCTAATAACATAAAATCGTTTATAATATTGATTGACCGTCACCATTTAATTGAAAAAATATTTAATAATTACCTGGCATGTATAAATCTTTCTACAGACCTGACAAGTGTTCATTTCAAGATCACGGCTTGCTTTTTTGCATCCAATCAAGCATCCATGATTATGGCTAGTTTTACTTCACAAACTTCATTTGTTTTGTTGACATTGTTGTTATTTGCAGTGACATTCTATAAAAGTAACTGTTGCAATGACAAGGATCGAAGTTTACTGTTAATCTTCAAACAAGGCATTGTGGATCCTTGCAATGTCCTATCCTCTCTTGGTTCACTGAACAAGATTGTTGTAAATGGCGAGGAGTTGGGTGTGATCACAACACAGGCAGAGTCACAGCTCTCTTCCTGCAAAACGATAATGGTTCAGGTTCAGAATTCTTAAGAGGTGAAATCAACTTAGCTTCATTACTTACACTTGAATTTTTGGAGTTTCTGGTTTTGGCCTACAATGACTTTGAACGTTTAAGCACGCCATCTCTCGGTAATTCTATTGTTGCTCACAGTCACTTACCTGCAAACTTTTCAAAGCTTTCTGAATTGAGATTATCAAACAATATTCATCTTCACATCGATGATCTTCATTGGCTTTCTCAACTTTCTTCCCTGAAATCTCTCGATCTTAGTCGCACTCATCTTCCTATGGACACCAAGTGGGTTCAATCGTTGGCTTCGCTACCTCTGAAGACATTACATTTGCGAGATTGTCATTTGAACAGCTTCATCCTCTCTAACAAGAATGTCAATTTTAGCTCACTTTCATATCTTGATCTCAGTCTAAATGATTTTGGATATGGCCATATGGGTTGCCTGACTGGGTGTTCAATCTCAGCAAAGATTGCTACGGTCTTTATCTCAGACAATGCAACTTAAGAGGTTCAATTCCAGATTTTTCAGGCCATCGAGACTTGAATGCCTTAGATCTATCTAACAACAAACTTAAAGGATCACTGCCTGATTGGTTAGACCAACTTGACGACTTGCAAGGCCTTAATTTATCTACTAACTTGTTTCATGGCTCCTTTCCCTCCAATTTTGGAAACTTGTCAACTTCATCATATTTAGATGTTAGCTTCAATGATTTGAGTGGCACACTTCCAAAAAGCCTTGAGCAAACATCCTTTTTCCTTTTGGATTTGTCTCACAACTCATTTAGTGGAGATATCTCGAAGTTGCGATCAACAGGTTATTATGTATCTATGTCATTTAATAAATTCCAAGGACAGTTTCCCCGTATTTCGGGTAATGCCATTGTTCTAGATTTGGCTTACAACTCTTTCTCTGGATCTTTATCTTCTCTGCTACTATGTTACACAGAGAATGATACAAATTTACTTAACTATTTGGATATATCAAATAATTCTCCGACTGGAAAACTTCCAGATTGTTGGAGTAATTGGGCAAGATTGTCTAAGATATACTTAGGGATTAATATGTTTTTTGGTTGTAGTTCCTCCAACAATGGGTTCATCATTAGTTCAGCTAAGAGCACTATATTTGCATAATAATAGCTTCTTTGGAGATATTCCATGGACTTTCCAATATTGCACGTCTTTGGTTTTGATTAACCTTGAAGGAAACAATTTTTCTGGAAAAATACCAGAGTGGATTCATCAAAACATATCAGTTGTGAAATTGAAATCTAATCAATGCACAGGAAACATTCCTCCACAGCTATGTCGTCTCTCTAATTTAATTATATTGGATCTTGCAAATAACAAACTTTCTGAATTGATCCCTCCTTATTTCAACAACTTAACCAGCTTGGCTTCAAGACTTCTTCCTAATGCTATAATTGACCAATTTAATTATCTAACATCAGTTAACCTCTCAATTTAGGGGAGTTGAAAATATATAACCCTACATTTTATTAAGAAAAAATTAAAAAGTTAGGGGTCATGGTTCTTATTGATCCCCTCCTCTCTTCACCCCTAATAAGAAAGTTGATAGTAGCTAGCAAGTTGAAGGTAATGAGGATAATTTTTTGAAGTCAATGTATCTTGAAATGGGAGTTGAGTTTGCAATGGGATTTCGGATAGTTTGCTGTCTTTGTTTTTCAACAGAACATGGAGGCATACTTTTTCAATTCTTTAATTGCATGGTAGACTGAACTATGTTATCATGGCTATAAAACTTCAAAGATTCCACTAATTTGGAATAAACTTCATCTCAAGTGGGTTATGAAGGTTTTTCCCCTTTATTTAAATTCAAAGTTCTCTTTGGATTGTGAATATGTTTATTATGTAATGACATTTAAAATTGAGTTAGCAGTTAACTCATATCATTCATGTTCATATATTTCATAGCAATATGAGGCTTCTAATTGAAGCACTTTTTTGAGATTCCCAGTGGAATCTATTTGGTGAATTTGTCAACTTCGTCCAACATTCTCATGCTAATGTGTGATCAAATATATAAGAAACTTTATTAACAAATTTTTTCTCACCATATCAAAAAAATCTCCACTTCTGCATGATGTATAAACAAATTTAATTTAGAATCAATTTAATTCAATACTGGCGTTTTCTTAAAAAAGGGAAAAAAAAGAAGAAGAACATCAGTTAATTACTTGACATTTTACTCAAATTACTTAATGATTATCTTTCCAAAATAACTGTTATGGATTACCTGTATTTAAAGGCAGTGAGCACTTTGAATTGAATCCAATCATCTATTTGTCAGCTTGATCGGCCTTGGAAGTCAAAAATTTGGGCTGGGCCCAGTGAAAATTTTAAAAAAACATGTAACTTGCTTGTTACACGTGATTTGCTTTCATAGGAGAAAACAAGAAATATGAAATCAAACATTTTAGGGAAAATTGCACTAAAGGATCGCTGGAACACATTAATTACAAAAAAGGATTAGAGCATAAATTTACTCTGAAACCCTTGACATCTGATCTGACATGAAGATTGAAAGAGAAAATGCAGAGATAACCTTCCTGAATTTCATCTAATAAAAATATTGTTTTGACAAGTAACTATTATAATGGTTTTAAAAAGTACAAGTGTAGGAAACATTAAATGTAATGTTATTTGGATTAAATATAGCTGTGGGCCAAACCCACCTTAAGTTTTTATAAGAGAACTAGTTAATAAAAAAGAAAAAAAAACCACGGTATTCATAAAATTCTCTTAACGAAGGTCTTGCTTAAACAAAAATTTAAATTAATTTAAAATAGATTGGGTGAGTAATGAACCTAACATACTTAAATGCTTTAAGATACAAGATGTGAAAGCAGAAAAAAAAAATACATCACTTCAAAAAAAATGAAGAAGTGGAGGAACTTAGAAATTATGGTTCTATATATTATATAAATAGCCAAGTGTAACTCAAAAAATCTGACCATCATAAACAATATAGTAATTACAATGACACCACACCCACTAAACAGCACCAACTTTTTTTTTTATTTAATATAAACTGGATACTTCATTCAACCAATAAAAATTCCCACAATACAAATAACTCAAAACCAGAGAAACAACTTACCAACAGAACAAAAAACCAAAATCCACCACAAAAAAAAAAACAGCATCAAACTTTCACATCCCGAAACATTTGAATACTTGAAGTTGCAGTACTGGAGTTTGACACAGACATCATCGACCAAAAAGCCAGAGTAATTAAAGAGGGTGAAGATGATTAATTAAAGCTTAGCCAAATTCCATATAGATCACGGCATTCCAAAGATATCGAGTCCATGTAAATTATTTGTAGATGCCATTATTTTTGAACCCATTTTTTGAAATTATATAAAGTCAGCCCTGATTTTGATTAATAAACCTTTTAAAGGTCCAGATACGGAAAATCTTATCTTACTAATAAAAATTAGGGACAATGACAGCTGCATTTAATTTAACGACAGTTAGTTTCTGACAATTTTTTTAAGAAATAATTTACAAACTTAAGTAGCCAGTTTTTTAAGTTAATTAAAAAACTTATCATAATAATTATAAAGCATTTCTATATATTTTCAAACAAACTGGCTATCTAGCATTATTGTTTATTGTATTGTTTATATATAAATTCCCTATTATCGCTACATTGATCGCCATATGCACATATGGACTCTCTGTTAGTGAAGGACGGAAAAAAGACATCATGTATGATGACAAAACGCTAATGCCGGAAAAATATATAGATAAAAGGTTCGTTCTAAAAATTTAAGTTATAGAATAAACTTTTAAATTAGTCAAAGTAAACATCGTCTAAATTAAGACAAACTATAGAGATAAATAAATTTAATTTAATTAATCAGTATTTTTTTTGGCTGAATTAAAAAAGCACGTTCTTACAAATAAATAAAACCAAAGTAAATGACATAAAATCATTTATAATATTGAGCGGCACCATTTAATTTTTTTTTTAAATAATCAGTTGGCATTTATAATCTTTCTAGAGATCTAACAAGTCTTCATTATCCAGATCACGACTGATCATAGAACTCAAGAATTACAACCAAATTTCTTAATACTTGAGTGTAATTCGTAATTGAAATGTAAAGATAATACTGCTATAATTTAAATATATCAAATTATATATTAAAAAAGGATACATTTGTATTTATAAAAACATGAAATGTGATTTGTGAATTAAGAATTTTATTTATAAATTGTTGAAATTGCAGTTGTAAGTAAATAGTAAATATAACTTTAGTCTATTATTTATAGAATATGAAATATGATTTGTGAATTACAAATTTCTATTTGTAAATTATGATGTTGCAGTTGTAAGTTAAAGATAAATATGACTTCAATCTATTATTTATAAAAAATAAAATATAATTGTGAATTAAAATTTTTTACTATTATATTATGAAGTTAAAATTATAAGTGAATGGTAAATATGCCTTTAGTTTATTAGTTTTTTTTTTATATTCTAGTGTGTAGGGACATGAAAGTCTTTTCACCTAAAAGCTTAATTACATTCAGATCTTAATGGATAGTATCTTCTCAAATTCATGAAACCTGTTTGTAAATAAATTCCTTGTACAAAACCTATATGTAATTTTTCCTGTGTTACTGAAAGGTGGAAGAAACGTATACCATGACAAACGCTTGAGTAGTAATATATTATTTTCTTCAGGGCCACGAAAAGATAAAAGAAATTAGTTTCAAATATGTTGAATTATAAAATTATGGAAATTAAGATTTAAAATTGAGTCAAATTAATTATAGAGAAAAAACTAATTTAATCCATATGTTAAACTAGATGAAATCCACATTTAAAAAATAAACAAAAAGACATGACATTCTTAATTACATCATGACAATAACAACGATTTAGAAAATGAGACTTGCAAATAAATGCACGAAGACTTTGACAAGTCCTCTCTTCGTTCTTATAAATAAGATGTTTTTAATTGAATTTGGAACAGGGAGCGACCGCTTGAGAATTGGGAGAGGAGAGACAAGCAAGAGCAACGGAAGAATGTCATATTTTAACTTAAAACTTCAATGCTCAAGTTTATGAGTTCTTTCTCTTTATTGTATATTAGTTATTAAGCCCAATTTTATTCAATGTGAGACTTTCAACATCATCTTTCAGGACTTAATTTCAAAGTTTTGATGCACGGAGTTACAATGGGAATCCATAACTTCGTGGAGTTCCTCTTCAAAAGAAATGCACAATACATGAGAAAGCAAATATACTAAGCAAGTTGAAGGAAATAATGAAGATGACATTTTTTATTTTAAAGTCATCATATCTTGGAATGGGAGGTGAATTTGTAGTAGGATACTGGATAGTTTGCGGTTCTTTGTTTTTCAACAAAACATGGAGGCATAGTTAATTTTAATTTTTTAATGACATGGTAGACCGAATAATCTATGTTATTGTGCCTATAAGTATTCGAAGATTCTATTAATTAGTAATAAGCTTCAACTCAGGTCGGTAATCAAGGTTTTTTTCCCCCAGCCTTTATTTAAATTCAAAGTTCTCTGTGGATAGTGATATGTTTATTATGTGATGACATTTGAAATTGAATTAGCAATTAACTCATATCATTCCTGTTCATAATTCATAGTGACAGGTAGTTTTTGATTGAAGTACTTTTGAGACTCCCAAGCTGCAAATGCTTTATTGGTTTGGCTCTTTGATCGATGATGTCTGTGTCAAGCTCAAATGTTGTAACTTCAAGTATTCAAACGTTTTTGGATGTGAAAGTCAAGCCGGTGATGTTTTGTCGGGTGTGTTGTGTCATTTGTAATTACTATATTGTTTGTGTTGTTCAGATTTTATGAGATATAATTGGCTGTTTATATAATTTATAGAACCATAATTTTTGCAGTACTCCCCATGAATGGTAAATAAGACAGATCAAGTCAGTACATTCATGATCCATAAAAACAAATCACTTGACACCAGGGACTGGACGGATCTAGATTATGTTGTGTGTGTGTCAAAAGTGTGTGTGTCAAAAGTTTCACATTGCTTAAATGAAACACTCTTATAGTATATAAATACTAAGGAATGAAGTAGGCTAATAAAATGGGCTTGGATGAGAAGTGGGTTCGCGTGCATGAAAACAGGTCAACTCAAGACAATCACAGTTGAAATCAATAAAATTTTAGCTGTTTAAATTTAATTTGAAGCCTTGGCAGTTTCTGGACATTAAACCACTCCTGAAAACCAATTATGTGAGCTAATTTCTTAAACGCCCTTGTCTACCAATAGCTCCAGATTAATGGTGTTTTATATGTGTGTAATCGAAGCATTAATCCATTGATTATGAGCCAACATTCATGTCTCCATCTTCGGGCTATATATAGTCATAGGTGCGGACAAATCAATTCCCCAGCCTCTTGAGCTTTCAGGCAATTCTCTCCTCCTTCTAGCTTTTGCTGTATTGTTCATTTGAGTTTATTTTTAGTTTTGCTATTTTGATCCCTTGTTCCTGCAAGAAGTGCTTGTTAATCTTGAGGAACTGCCGGTCTGTAGTCCTAGTGTGCTAGAATAGTTCTTAAAGATAGTGTTTTTTCAAGCATGACTCAAGCAGCTCGTGGTTCACATCCATATTACCAATACCGCCAATAGATTATGCATATGGGGAGGCTAAATTCTAAATTAAAAAGTTATGGGGAGCTATGGAATTAATTTTCTCCTTATTTACAAGAAAATCAGTGCTAATTACAAATTAAGACCACCAACTAATTAATCTGGTTTCAGTTCTTTAAATTTCAGCTATTTTTCAAAGTGTTTTAACTAAGTCCAGCCAAAATTTTACACTTCCAAACCCCAACCAAGCAATAAACTTAAACAAGATCATTAACTAAATGAGTTAATTATATTGAAGGAAGCAACAACTAATTGGTCAACTTTCATAACAAAGGGAATTAGTTGTCATGACTTTAATTTGAGGAACCACAAATTAAATTAAATAAAACCGTTATTGATAATGAAAGAATTCTACAAAATTATTTGTAATAGTTCCAAAAATTATTTTCGGTCAATAATATTATTTAATGTTATTGTTGGAAGGCCACTTTCAGCAGCATAATTAAAGTCTCCATTAAAAACCATTTTTTAAAGTGTGCAAAAGTACAGAGTCTAATAAAATAAAATTTTAAATTTAATTTGTGTAAAACCACCAAATATAGAGTATAGAATATGTTCTTTTGATTGTTTATGGGGGTAAATAAAATTAGTGCACTTGAGGGAAATTGTGCGAGAGGTTGATTTCAATTTCAAACATTGATTGGCATTAACATTTCAAATATTATCAAATCTATTGTGGATTTAGTAGTTGGGAAGTTGCTGGGTTTGCATGATGAAGTTTAATTTCTTGAAAAGGATTGAAACTAGAGAAAAAATAAGCACCCCACAACTTTGGTAATTGCTTTTGAAAATAAAGTTTGACAAAGTTAGGGACATCATTTTCATCAAAGAAAATTGAGAACAAAAGATAAGGAAGGAAGCTCCTATGTTGGTTCCTTTCATTAATGAGCATACTATGCACATTCTCCCCATTTAGTGTGTGTATAAAAAAATTTTATGTAATCAAAAAAGCAACTTCACTCATGGACCTTGCTAGCTAGAGAAATAACAAGCCTTCACTTACTGAAACTCTTTTGAAACTCTTTCCTTTAACTTGTAATCAAGCAACCATCACGATTATGGTTGGTTTTGTGCCACAAACTTCAAATGTTTTGTTGATGTTGCTACTTGCAGTGACATTCAACAAAAGCTTCTGTTGCTATAAGAAGGATCAAAGTTTGTTGTTAATCTTCAAACAAGGCACTAAAGATCCTTCCAGCCGCCTCTCCTCATGGTCTACTCAGCAAGATTGTTGTTCACGAGAAGGAGTTGAGTGTTCTAGTGACACTGGCAAAGTCACAAGTCTTCTCCTGGAAAATGCACGTCAGAAGAGTCCAGAATCCTTGAGAGGTGAAATCAACTTATCTTCTTTACTTGAACTTGAATTTCTGGAATTCTTGGACTTGAGCTACAATGACTTTGAACGCTTAACCACGCCATCTATCAATACTTCTGTTGCAACTTATGGTCATTTGCTAGCAAATTTTTCTAAGCTTTTTGAACTGAGTTTATCATACAATGTTCATCTTTACATTGATAATTTTCAATGGCTTTCTCAACTTCCTTCGCTGACATATCTTGATCTCAATGGCATTCATCTTCGTAAAGAAATGAATTAGGTTCAACATTTTGCTTCATTACCTCTTGAGGAATTACATTTGGAAGATTGCTATTTGACAAGCTTCAATATTCCATCTGTTGAGAATGTCAATTTTAGCTCTCTGTCACTTCTTTCTCTTAGTCAAAATGATTTTAGATATGGATTACCTAAATGGTTGTTCAATCTTAGTAAGGCCTTATCCTATCTTCATCTCAAACAGTGCAATTTAAGCGGTCAAGTTCCAGATTTTTAGGTTATCAAAACCTGCATACCTTAGATTTGTCTATCAACAAACTCAAGGGATCAGTGCCAGACTGGTTAGGCCAACACGACCACTTACATCATCTTATTCTATCTAATAACTTGCTTGACAACATTTCTTCAAGTCTAGGAAGCTCACCAACTTTAACAGTTTTAGATCTTAGCTTCAATCACTTGGGTGGTACACTTCCAAAAAGCCTTGTAACAACCAACTTGCTTTTGGATTTGTCTCACAACTCAATTGGTGGAGATATCTCAAACTTGTTGCTAACCAATACATTCATATTTATGTCATTTAATAAGTTCAAAGGACAACTTCCTCGTATATCAACTACCGTCAATACCTTGGATTTGTCTCACAACTCTTTCTCTAGATCTTTGTCTTCTTTGTTGTGTTACAATGAGGATGAACAAGCTAGCAGCTTGGAGTACTTGGATATATCAAATAATTTTTTATCAAAAGAACTTCCCAATTGTTGGAACAATTATCCATACTTGTCTTATATATACTTAGGGAGTAATAAGTTATCTGGTGAAGTTCAACCAATTATGGGTTCATTAGTTGAGCTCAAGTTACTGGATTTAAATAACAATAGCTTTTATGGGGATATACCATGGACTCTCTAAAATTGCACATCTTTGTTGGTCATTAATCTAGAAAGAAACAATTTTTATAGGAATATACCAACATGGATGCCAAAAAGCATATCAGTTGTGAACTTGAGATCCAATCAATTTTCAGGCAACATTCCTTCACAGATATGCAGCCTCTCTAATTTGATTGTGTTAGATCTCTCGAATAATGAACTTTCAGGATCAATCCCTTATTGTCTATCTAATCTAACCAGCATGATTTCGGGACTTTCAAACACTTTTTTTCATGAAAATGATGCTGGGTGGTCTCCCATTGATAGATGGTTTTGAAATTCCACTTAAATTCAAAACTAATCTGCATACAAAGGGTCAGCAATTAGAGTATAGGGAAAACCTAAGACTTATGTAGATTATTGACCTTTCAGCTAACAAACTTCGTGGAGAAATTCCCGTCCAACTGTTTGGGCTTAAAGAGTTACAATCCTTGAACTTGTCCTACAATGATTTGCTAGGAGAGATATCAGAGAGAATTGGGGAGATGAAAAATATAGAGTCTCTTGACTTCTCCCATAACAATCTTCATGGGAATATTCCTCAGAGCATGTCTAGTCTATCTTTCTTAAGTCATTTGAATCTATCATACAATGATTTCAAAGGACAAATTCCACTAGCGACTCAACTTCAAAGTTTTGATGCATGGAGTAACATCGAGAATCCAGAGCTTTGTGGAGCTCCTCTTCAAAAGAATTGCATAGTACATGAGAAAGTAGACAATAGCCTGTAAGTTGAAGGAAACAATGAAGATGACACTTTTTTGAAGTCACTATATCGGAATGGGAGTTGGATTTGCAGTGGGATTTTGGATAATTTGTGGTTCTTTATTTTTCAACAGAGCGTGGAGGCATACTTATTTTTGGTTCTTTAATGGCATGGTAGACCGAATATATGTTATTGTGGCTATAAAGCTTTGAAGATTCCACTAATATTAGGAATAAGCTTCAACTCAGGTCAATTCTAAAGGTTTTTTCCGCTTTATTTGAAATTGAGTTAGCAGTTAACTCATATCATTCCTGTTCATATTTCATAGTAACAGGTAGTTTCTAATTGAAGTACTTTCGAGACTCCCAAGTTCCAAATGCTCTGCTAGTTTGGGTCTTTGGTCGATGATGTCTGTGTCAAGCTCTAGTGTTGCAAACTTTAAGTATTCAAATGTTTTGGGATGTGAAAATCCGGTGATGTTTTGTTGGGAGTGTTGTGTCACCGTAATTACAATATTGTTTGTGTACATTGTTCAGATTTTGTGAGCTTTATACTTGACTTGGCTATTTATATAATATATAGAACCATAATTTTTACAGTTCTCCCCATGAATGATAAATAAAACAGAGATCAGATCAGTAAATTCATGATCCATAAAGATAAATCACTTGACAACCAGGGACGGATCTAGATTATGCGTGCAGGGAGGCCAATTTCAATTTTTTTACAAAAAAAATATGGGGATGGAATTAATTTTCCCCTCATTTGCAAGACAAGTATTGCTAATTACAAGGAAAATTGAAACCACCAACTAATCTGGTTTCAATTTTTTCAAGTTTCAGCAATTTTTCAGAAATTTTTAACTTAGCCCAGCCCAAATTTTACACTTTCGTGCCCAATCAAGTAATTAACAAGAATAATGATCGAATTTCAAAGTTCATACATCTTTGAGATTTTTTAGCCAAAGAAGAAAAAAAAAAAAATCATTAAGCAATTGATTGGGGGAAAATGTCAGTAATCAACATACGTTTTCTTCTTTTATAAATCATGGGTTGGAGATTTTAAATGGGAACTAAAATATTTGTTAATATAATTTATTATATCCCTCTACTACTCCTTTATTATTATTAATTTTTTTTTTGGCAAAGCGATATATTGATTTCCTTTTCTTCCTATTAATCACCCGTCTTCTAGAAATTTAAGGGCCCAAAATTATACTTTAGTCCAAATAACATTACAATTAATATTTCACAAACTCATACTTTTTAAAACTATTATAATAGTTACTTGTCATTTTTTTATATGTATGCTTGTCAAAATAATATTTCCATTAGATGAAATCCAGGAAGGTTATTTCCATCTTTTCTCTTTCAATTTTCATGTCAGATCAGACGTTAGGAGCTTCAGAATAAATTTTGTTCTAGCTGTCCTTTAGTACAATTTTCCTTAAATGTTTGATTCCATATTTCTTGCTTTCTCGTGGTAAAAAATAAAATAAAATAAATATTTTCTTGCTTTCTCGTTTGAAAGCAAATCACATATAACAAGCAAGCTGCAGGTTTTCGGCTTTGAAGCTATTTTTAAAACTTTTCAATGGGCCCAGCCCAAATTTTCCACATCCAAACCCAATCAAGCCAACAAATAGATGATTGGATTCAGTCCAAAGTAACCAACAAATAAAAATTGAGTCCAACAAAATGAACTAATTTCTTATAATATAATAAATCAAAATTTAAAACTCTATTAAAAGAAGTGCTCACATTTAACGTTTACTTATACCTCAAATAAAATTACTTTTAATAAAAGGATACTAATAGATAACCAAAAAAAAAAAAGTTGAAGTACTCACTTCCTACAAATACAAGAAATCTATAATAATTATTTAAACAAGATAATCATTAAGTAATTCGAGTAAAATGTCAAGTAATTAACTTGTGTTGTGTTCTTGTTTCCCTTTTTAAGAAAACGTAGCATTAAATTAAATTGGTTCTAAATTAAATTTATTTATACATCATGCAGAAGTGGAGACTTTTTATCTGGTGAGAAATATATTAGTTAAAATATTTTCTTATATTCCTGATCATACATTAGCACGAGAATGTTGCGCGAAGTTGGCAAGTTCAGAATTTACCAAACAGATTCCACTGGGAATACAGATCCAGAAAAGCCAGAGTAAAAGATGATGAAGATGATCAATTAAAGCTTAGCCAAATTCCATATAGATCAAGGCATTCCAAAGATATTGAGTCCATGTAAATGATTTGTAGATTCCTTTTTTGACGCATCTTTTGAAATTATAAATTCATTCCTGATTTTGATTAACTTTTTAAAGGTTCAGCTGCCGAAAATCTTACAATACTAATAAAACTTAGGGCAAATAATTTGTAAAATATTAATTATTATTTTTTATATATAAAATAACAGTCGGTTTCTGACAAAATTTTTTTTTGAAAAATAATTTGTAAACATAAGCAGTTTTTTAATTTAATTAAAAACTTGTCATAATAATTATAAAGCATTTCTATATATTTTCCAAAAAAAAAAACCGGCCATCTAAAATTATTGTTTATTGTATTGTTTGTATTTAAATTCCATATAATCACACCATTGATCACCATATGCACACATGGCCTCTATGTCAGTGAAGGAAGGAAAAAAGACAATGTGTACGGCGACAAATGCTAAGGCCGGGGGAAAATACAGATAAAAGATGACTTCTAAAATTTTAAATTAAAGAAATAAGCTTTCAAATTTAGTCAACACAAACTTCATCCAAATTAAAACAAACTATAGAGATAAATAAAGTTAATTTAATCAGTATTTTTTGGCTTAATTAAAAAAAACACGTTCTTACAAATAAATATAAACAAAGCAAAGCACATAAAATCATATATAATATTGAACTGCACCACTTAACAAAATATTTAATAATTACATGACCTATATAAATCTTTCTAAAGACCAAACAAGCCTTCATTTCCAGATCACGGCTTGCTTTTTGCATCAAAACCTAGCATCCATGGTCATGGCTAGTTTCACTTCACAAATTTCATTAGCTTTGTTGATGTTGTTATTTGCAGTGACATTCGATAAAAGCAATTGTTGCAATGACAAGGATCGAATTTTACTGTTAATCTTCAAACAAGGGGTCATGGATCCTTCCAATCTCCTATCTTCATGGTCCACTAAACAAGATTGCTGTCAATGGCTAGGAGTTGAGTGTGATCGCAACACAAGCAGAGTCAAAACCCTTGTTCTGCCACCGCCAGACGGAAATCTAAATGGTTCAGAATTCTTGAGAGGTGAAATCAACTTATCTTCATTACTTGCACTTGAATTTCTGGAATCCTTGGACTTAAGCTACAATGACTTTGAACGTTTAAGCACACCGTCTATGAATAACTCTGATGTTGCTCACAGTCACTTACCTGCAAACTTTTCAAAGCTTTCTGAATTGAGCTTATCAAATAATATTCATCTTCACATTGATGATCTTCGTTGGCTTTCTCAACTTTCTTCCTTGACAACTCTCGATCTCGAAAGCGTTCATCTTCCCCTGGAAACAAGTTGGGTTCAATCATTGGCTTCGCTACCTCTGAAGCGATTATATTTGCGAGATTGTCATTTGAATAGCTTCATCTTATCTAGCAAGAATGTCAATTTTAGCTCAGTTTCAGTTCTTGATCTCAGTCTAAATGATTTTAGATATGGATTGCCTGACTGGTTGTTCAATCTCAGCAAAGATTGCGACCGTCTTTATCTCAAACAGTGCAACTTAAGAGGTCCAATTCCAGATTTTTCAGTTTATCGAAACCTGCTTTACTTAGATCTGTCTAGCAACAATCTCCAAAGAACAATACCTGATTGGTTAGGCCAACTTGAACATTTACATAGTCTTCATCTATCTAATAACTCGTTTCATGGCTTCTTTCCTTCTAATCTCGGAAACTCATCAGCTTTATCAAGTTTTGATATTAGCTTCAATAACTCGAGTGGGACACTTCCAAAGAGCCTTGAACAAACAGCCTTCATGCTTTTGGATCTGTCTCACAACTCATTTAATGGAGATATCTCAAAGTTGTTATTAAAAGGGTATTTTATATCCATGTCATTTAATAAATTTGAAGGACAGCTTCCCCGTATTTCATCTAATGTCATTGTTTTAGATTTGGCTCACAACTCTTTCTCTGGATCTTTATCTTCTCTACTATGTGACGCACAAAGTGGTAACAATTTTCTGTAATATTAGATATATCAAATAATTTTCTCACCGGAGAACTTCCAGACTGTTGGAGCAATTGGGCAAACTTGTCCTATATATACTTAGGGAGTAACATGTTTTCAGGTGGAGTTCCTCCAACAATGGGTTCATCATTACTTTTGCTAAGTACACTAGATTTACATAATAATGGCTTCTTTGGAGATATACCACAGAATTTCCAATATTGCATGTCTTTGGTATTGATTAATCTTGAAGGAAAAATATTTTCTGGAAAAATACCAGAGTGGACGCAACAAAACATGTCAGTTGTGAAATTGAGATCCAATCAATTCATTGGAAGCATTCCACCACAACTATGTAGCCTCTCTAATTTAATTGTATTTGGATCTTGCTGACAACCAGCTTTCTGGATTGATCCCTCCTTGTCTCAACAACTTAACTAGCTTTAATCACCAGAGCTAATGATCTAAGAGTAGAGGTCGGTCTCCCAATCTCTTATGAATACAGAGCTGGATTGTACACAAAGGGTCAGTTATTAGAGTATGAGAGAAGCCTAAAACTTGTGCGAAACATTGACCTTCCAGCTAACAAATTATCTGGTGAAATTCCTGTTCAATTATTGGACTTGCACAAATTACAATCCTTGAACTTGTCTCATAATTGATAGGAAAGATACCAGAGCAAATGGGAGGTTTGAAAGACCTAGAGTCTCTTGATTTCTCCCACAACAGACTTCATGGGAATATTCCTCAAAGTATGGCAAGTTTGTCTTTTCTAAGTTATTTGAATATGTCATACAACAATTTCAGGGGACAAATTCCATTGGGGACACAACTTTAAAGCTTTGAAGCTTGGAGCTACGCTGGTAATCCTGAACTTTGTGGAGCTCCTCTTCAAAATAACTGCACAATACAAGAAAATCCAAACAATACGAAGCAAGTTGAAGAAAACGATGATGACACTTTTTTGAAGTCGTTGTATCTTGGAATCGGACTTGGATTTGCTGTAGGTTTCTGGATAGTCTGTGGCTCTGTGCTCCTCATTGGAAAATGGAGGCATGCTTATTTTCGTTTCTTTACTGGCTTGGTTGATCGAATCTATGTTACTATGGCTATAAAGCTTCGAAGACTTCGCTAAATTGGGAATAAGTTCCAGGTAAGGCCAGATACACAGCACTTTTTTATTTAAATTCAAGGTTTTCTTTTTATAATATTTCTTGTTTCTAAGAAGAATTGTCATTATTGTGTCGATTTCCTTCCATTTGTTGCTTGATAAATCAAGTGCAAAACAATTTATATAATGCTATGATCAGTTAGAGTATTCGGCCCAAAAAAGTATGCGAAGATGAGTATAATTTTAACGAAATGAAACAAGGATCACTTGTATATTTTAAAAAATATGCAAATACAAACAAGTAATTTAGAATAAGACCATTTTAACTTAAATTAAGACTTATCAAATTATATATTTAGCAATTTAAGATGGTCCAAATTAATTTTACATTTGATTGTTCCATTGTTTTTTTTTTAGAGCTACGTTTGACTAAGTGAATTTGAAAGATTATATAATTAATAAATAGTAAAGTAATAATTTTTTATTCTATTTCTTCTGCTTTTTATTTTTAAAGTTTTGACTTTCAACCATATGGAGAGAGAAACAATTTTTATTTTAAAGTTTTCATCTAATATAATTTGACATTTAAAATATAATTTAAGATAGCTAGGGAGCAAGGTACTAGTATCAAGATTCAAGGCCATAGATAAATTTCTTTTGAGCTATATCTTATAATTTATGAGCGATTTTGCATTTAATCATGTGATATGCGAGTTGGAGTATGCCAATTGAATTTGGTGGTGATGTGTGCTATATGTATAGATATGTTTTTGAAGTGGTAAAAAATGGTGAAAGTCATAATTTATTATTTTGTATATGTCTATAATTTATTTATATTTACCTTTTAAGCTATCTTTATTTTCTTTATAAATTTTAATTCAGTCATTCATTTAATAATTTTTGTTTATTTTTATTTTCCAAACGATCCTTTATTTTGCACTTCATCATATGGTACCGAATAAAAGAAACGATTTATACATAATTTTTTTTATATTTTTGTTATTAGACTTCACATTCAAAATATGACAAGTGTATCATTCCCCAAGAATAATAAAAATCTATTTTTTTAATATAATTGTGCATAGTTATATGACCCAGAATTAAACAACAAACTTATATCATGTCATTTTGAAATATTACTCATATATTTGTCATTCATGTTTTAATTAAACAAAAACATAGCATTAAAATATGCATATATTGGAGACATCAAATATTTTTAATTATTAATATTGCGGCACTGATTGTGATATCGATGTTCATACTTATGTGGTGACAGCTCTAGAGGTATGTACAAATAACATAATGTATAGTACGTGTGTATATTTGAAACTCAGGAATTTTTATCCAATTACTTTGATGTATCCTATTATTTTCATTTCATAAATTGAAGTATTGTTCAATTATTCATTCAAATTAAATGCTCCAAAGCCAACTCTAATATGACTTTTTTCAATCACATAATTTGTCATTTATGTGCCAATAGGTAGTTGATTGAAGGGCTTTCATATGTTCTAGAAGTATCACTGGTTACCCTCTTTAATTGATGGAAGCTTGGATCGTGTTTCAATGTGGCAGCTTCCTTTTAAGTACTCAAATGTTATAGGCTGTGGAAGTTTGGGATCAAGTTTTGTAATTTGTGTGTTTGCCATTCTTTTTGAAGAATGATTATCTAATTGAATTAAATTCCAACACTGTCGGCCTAATTGAAAATCTCTACTCTTAACAACGTGTCTTTCATTCTAATTACCATATCGTTTGTGTTGTGATACATACTAGGTGAAATACATTTGATTTGGCTGCTTATATGAATTTGTTGTGTGTTTAAAATTACGTTGGCATGAATAATCAAAACCACTTTTTTTTTTTTTTTGCAACAAGAAAATAATTTCATTCAAACCAGCAACAAAACAAGAAGCAGCAACAGAGTCTCAGTAACAGCAAACGACAGCAGCAAGAAAAACCAGCAACAGCCAAAGGAAAACAACTAAAATAAAAAACAAAACAAAGGAACCCAAACCAAGGACAACGATTTCCAGCCAGAGAGAGCACAAAGAACACCCAATAGTTCAAGCACTTATCCCAGAAGGCAGCCAAACACACCAACCAACAGCAACCATCTGAAGTCTTGAGATTCACTCATAACAACGAAGGCTAAGAGCTTTGCCAAGATTAACATAATCTACTAGAGCCAAGTAAATCCCTTCTGGACAAAAAGAAACACTAAGCATAGCTTGCACCAGTGGAGAGACAGATCCTTCCATAACCCTTACAACTCTTTCAACAAAAGCAAAAATAATTCGCTTATATCCCTGAGGAACCCACCTCAAGCCATCCTTAATTTTTCCACCAAAAATACCAAGTGGATTACCCAAAATACAACAAAGATGGAGCTGGACCAGATAATCAACATTACCCCTATCTGAAAGAGCTGCCACATAGATACACCAGAAAGTAGAAGCAAAAGGCTCCAACAAGAATAAAGATTAGAAACCATTACATACCAAGTCATACAAGGGTAGACCAAGAAAGCCATCTCCAACATAGCCACCTCTAGAATGAAACAAGAACCCGCATGCACCAAGCAATCAGTCCACCAATAAACCAAATTAACATTCTCAATACAAAACAAATCAAGGCTTCCATCTAGATCAATAATACATTCCCAGAATATGATCACAAAGAATATAAAATAAATGGAAACAAAAACATTATACCACCAGGAAACGAGATCATAGCTTTGAGTAAATGGATGCACTAATCTCAATAAAGTGATTCCCAAATAATACTCCCTTCCAACCAACTCTGGTCTCGTCCCCTGCCAATCACTGATGTCTTCATCATGCCAGGCGAGGAATCCGATTTCATCAATTGATTAAACCGAAGACTGATCCACATTGCTTCAAATCAAATCATACCTTTCAAAGCCCAACTCCTCCTCAGATTTGGCCAGTACTGCTTCGGGCAGCACCTATTGTAGATCATCTTCCCTTCCAGAGCACTCAAGGAACCACCATAGTCTCTTTGCACCGAGCCAAAACCAATCGAAGAAACCATTCTACATTTGTTGTTAGCCAAACACCTTCAATTCACATCTCCCAATTTCAAGACCCGTTCCCAAATCTCCATCCTCTCGCCCTGAATTCCTCCACACCCATACCCTAATCCACACAGACACCAACCCACATCTCCATGACAGCCACCCGCTCACGCTCGCCATGAAACAAAGAGAAGAACAAACCCGCCGATCGCAAGAGAAACTCTCCAAGATGAGGGAGGGGGGACCCGGCACAGCACGCCTCCGCAAGGGTGAAGAAAACTCCAAGAGAGAAAAGGAGATGATAGTGAGGAATATCACAATTTATTAATCAAAAGCACGTTTTATTAAAAGAAATTCAAAAGTTTCTTCGATCAAAACCACATTTGAACACTTTAAACGTGTTTGTAAACATGTACTTGGTATACAAATGTCCAATTTTTAGACACTTTTGAAACATCTTATTATCATCGATCTCATAAACTATTCAATATATATGATCATGATTTGTAGTAGAGTAAAGCGATAAAAATATTGATCAAATAAAAGAGCATTCAATATTTTAAAGTTAAAAAAAAGACAAAAATATCATTATATTATTAAAATTAGTGTAAAAATAATCAAACCATTAACTTACCCTAATATTCATTAATTTTCGGTGTTAAATACTGATTATGTTTGTCATAATATTTGTTGACGTAGACTAAAAAAAAGATAAAAATATTCACAAAGTCATCAATTAGAAATATCCAGTAGTTTAAAGTGAAAAAAAATAAAAATATTTATAATATTATTTTAATAGGTGTAATTATGATTAATCTATCAAAATTTATGCCATATGATTTTCTTCTATCGTCATGTATTTCATCTTGTCTACAAAACTTAAACTTTAACATAATAAAATAAGTTGTATGCGATTAAAGATTGAAAATAAAAAGGTTGGCAAAGAATCCAAACACTTCATGCAAGATGTTGTCCCTACTTGTAATGCCTTGGTGGCTATGCACACCTACTACTTTGCCAATTCCTTCATGTTGCTTTGTGTTGTGACAGTGAACTCTATATTGAGATCATTTTTTTTGTTTATTATAAGAAGCAAAGATACAATAAAGAAATCTAATTAAGAGAAACAAGTTCAACTAATCTGGGAGAGTAAGCACTTAAAAAAAAACCTATTCCAAGCATCTAAAGCTGAAGAATGTATTGAGATCAGTTACGGAGTCATTTGCTGCGTAATTGGGATCCAAGTTTTCTATAAATCTTCAATTGTCAGTTTAAAACGAATTAAAATTTGTTAATTATTATTTTAAAATGTCTAAACTTCCCAAATATAGTTTTAAGTGTCTAACTTGAATGTAGCTCCTATTATTTCTTTGAAGTTGTTCCTGTTTCGACTAGCATTTGAGATTTATGGTCCAAATTTAAGTTTTTTTTAAATAGTTAAAGTATCAGTTATTAATTAAAAGAGCCAAACTTAGAATATTATTTTTATTTCACAATTTTTTTACATAAAAATTTAAAATTAAATATTTTTTTTGTTTTTGTGTTCTCATTGAGTTAGCATTGAACTCACATAATTCATGTTCATTTTTCAAAATAACACGTCCGAGAAAAGGTATTCAAATTCAAAAGCGATGGGAACTCAGGACACTTGAGACAAAGTTGGTTCAATTATCTTTGCTACTTGCATGTTTATTTGCTGGCATAATGTCGTCAACGATTGTTTTTTTGGGCATCTTGATCAAACATAGAAACGAGTTTAGAAAAATTTGTTCTCTTTTCACATGATGATTAAGTTCATTCAACTAATATTTTCATGCATGCATGTTGTTTTCTGGAGACTTGCAAAGTTATTTGAATTGTTTTCAGTCCTAAGCTGTTTCAAAAATATTACTCCCTTCATTAAAAAATATAAAGCATTTTGTAAGAAGTTGGATGTTAAAAAATATACGGCATTTTTAATTTTTTGAGGTATAATCATTACCTTTTTTTTTTCAAAAATGTCCCTATTGATAATGACTTTATATTTATTGTAGGGTGTTTAATAGGAGTAAATATAAAAAAATAGGGTTAGTTGAAAAGTAGGTAACTACTTTATTGAGGGATAAAATTTGATTAAAAATACTTTACAATTTTAAACAAAGAGAGTATTTGATTATTATATTCTATTTACTTCCTATCATAAACTTCTAATAAACTGATTTTTTATTATTATAAAGAAGACTATGCATCAAAGGACAGAGCATTCACCAAATCCATTGCACAGAAATTGCTTGAGGAGAAGTAATTAATTCAAAAAGAAATTGGAACTCAAGACTCTAGAGCCGAAGTTAGTTCAACCATTTTTTTTAGTAATTTAATTCAGCTTAAGGACAAAGCTTTTGATGCAAAATTGTCAAGGGGGAAAACCTTCCTTTTTTTTAATTAATTTAGTAAAGGATGAACCAATATAAAATACACTCATTTCTTAGCAACTTCTTGAGAAAGGGATTCAAATTAAAAATATTATGCTGGGAACTCAAGTCACTAGAGATAAAGTTAATTTGAATCCTTTTCTCAAGAAGTTGCTAAGAAATGAGTGTATATTATATTTGTAACACACCAAAATTTTTTTTTAAAATAATTTAACTCAACCATAGTTGGGTTACAGCCACCCAACACATTTTTATATCAATAATTTCAATATAATATATTTTATAATTGGCTTCAACTCACACACTATAACATTTCATATAAATTTTTACCTCCCACATGCCATTAGGCTAAATCACATTTGTCCATCCTTATACTCCCAACAAGTAAACTAAATCACATTTGTCCATCCTTATACTCCCAACAAGTAAAATAAGCAATTTAATAAATTTTCAACACAAGCCAGTTATTTGACCTTATAATCATGCCATTTTAATCAATCCAAAATAAACTAAATATTAAAATTACAGTCATCCAAATTGTACCAAAAATAGAAATAGTTTGAAAGGCATGATTACATTTATATATTCATATAATTGACAATAAACAAAAACACCTAATATTGGCAATATAACACATTATAAATCATAAATTAAATACCCAAAAGAGACAGTAGATCTATACCACTAAGCCTCTGGGACTCCTCCACGTGTCACTCGTGGCTCTTCTCCTGAAAATTTGTTAACCACATAATGAGACTCAAAAGTCCCAGTAACCAAAGCCAATTTATGATAGTGTATACAAACAGTTAAGTGTGTGCTTACTAAGTGAGAATTAAAAATAATATAATTCCAACAAATATAAGAATATTACAATATACACAAACAACCATCCTTATATCCCTCCATTAACCTCGAGCCGTAGCCCTCACTCAGTGCTAAATTATCCGGCCAAAGGTAGATTAGCCCGAGCCCTTACAAACCACCTATTGAGTTCCAATAGGGGCGTACCACGTGGCACATAAATACAACAACAATAGCAAGTCTCCCAACACCTCCCACAATAATCAAACAAATTCATAATAATATTGCACAATTATATAATATTACAAAATTTATAATTTTCTCAATAATCACCCAATTAACATGAAGTAACACTAATCATAAATTAAAAGCATGGTTACCTTGTGGCTTTTTCAATAAATTATTCCTTAAAATTTCTCTCTCACCACAATCTTCACCAGTAATACAATCTACAAATAACATATCATTTATAAATATTAGTTTCAATTTTTGAAACTAATAAAATAATTCTAATAATAGAATTAAAAATATAACATAATTCCTAATCTCAATCTTAATACAAATCTATAGTTAATACTATTAAGTAAAATTTTTAACTTCTCTTTTAATTATCAATAAACATTAATAATCTAAAAATCAACTTCTAAACTAATTTTTATTATCAAAATTTTCTTTTTATTTCATAAATTCGTACCTAAAATACCCAAAAATTAAAAATTAAGTCTCTAGCTTAGAATCATAATCCTATAGCCATAATAATTCATTTCTCATCCCAAATAATCATCTAAACCTCAATAAATTAACATATATTTTCAGATCTAGTCTAGAATTTGATCCATAAGCCACAGATTCAAAGATCATCAATAAATTTATACTCTAGAACATTTATTATACTACTGGCAACCTCAAAAATCATATTTATTCAACATAAATTCATCCCTCTTCTAGATCTTAAATTTTCTACCACTACAAACTCAGAAACCAAAGAAGAAGGATGACTAAGAAAAAATTTTAGAACACTTACTTAGTCTTGAAAAACTTAAAATCACACCCTAAATATTCTATTAAAAACTCTTACCTTAAAACCAGGCACCGGTGAACTTAGCTCACAGATGCTCTCTCTCTACCTCAGCTCACGCACGAAAGAAGAAATGAAGAAATGAAGGAACAGGTGAGTTTTTATAAAAATTCAGTGGGTCCCACACATTTTTTTTATTCTTTTCTCTCTCTTCTTTCTTTCTTTCTTTCTTTCTTTTTTATTATTTTATTTTACTATTGATGCGCAGCGGCCGAAAGTTTTCTTGTTTTTCTCCTTTCTTGTTTTTACACCTTTTCTTTTGTTTTTTTTTATAATAATAATAATAATTTAATAATATTTTTTTATTATTTTTATTATTTCTTTTTATTTATTATTTTTTTTAGAATTATATCCTAAGTTAGATTTAATAATAATTTTCTACTAATTTATTTACCTCTAAATATTTTTTAAAATTTCTATTAACCCAAATTAACTATTAAAATTTAAATTGAGATGTTACAATATTGGTGAAAATTCAATTATTATTTTTTAATTGTAATTAAATTGTAAGTTTACTTGTTGGCATTATTTAAAAGCAATGGACCAGCAAGTTAAAGTAGACTCTAACTTAGTGTATTTTGGGGGGAAAGACTTTACAAGCGTGAGATAGAAGCAATTCATGGACAAAGCATATATAATTAAAATTTACAAAAATGAATATATATATATATATATATGAGGGAAAATAAAAAAAAACGAAAATATTTTTTGTATAAATTTGATTTTTTATATAAATATATAGTTACATTCTTCTTATATATTAATAGATAGAAATCAATTTCGTAATGAATATATTTTATTAATTTTCAGTCAAATATATTGAAAGCATGTGAATAGGAAAAGAGGAGCTGGCTAAAATAAAGTTAAAAAATGTGTTGGAAATTAAAAACTTGTAAAGTATAACACCACTTCCCCAGTGGCTTGCTACCATCCCATACCCTAATTAATTTGCAATTTTCAAGACATGAATTTGCGAATAAAATTCGTTAATTTATTAAAAAAAAAGGAGAAATAACTTATCAAACATATCATCACTTTCAGTAATTTACTGTTTTCATACAAAAATTTGAAAACCTCAAATCACTAATTTCCAAGTGAGATTCGTTAATTTGTAACAGAAAATTGAGAATGTAACTTGTCAAATATCACTACTTCTTGTAGTTTGTTATTCTCATTCCTTGATTTATGCAATTCAACGACAAATAATTTGCAAGTTACATTCCTATTGTCATATAAGAACAATGACTGGGCATTTAACTTTGGATTGAGATTACTTCAAAGTCTGAACTGTTTATTTCAATGGTCACTAACCGCAGTAACAAATTAAGGACATGGAACCGTGTCTTTTTGTTGACTTTTTCGTTGGCCTCATTTGAATTATAGAACAATTTGTCGCCTAAAACAAGGATTAAATTACTCCTGTCGGTGTAGAATTTGTTTTTCTTTTTTGATAATAACATCTCTCTTCCCTGCAACATTTGCAAAGGGTATTAGTCTCTAGTTTTAATAAAATTATAATCATGTAATGTACTGACAGATAAATAGCAAAACATCAACTTCTCCGACGGATATTTACCTTGCGGGAGCAACCCTTTTCGAAAGTACTTGCTTTGTAATCAAACGACCATCACCGACATGCTTAATTTGTCATCACAAATGTCAGTTCTTGTGTTGATGCTGCTATGTGCTGTCACATTCCATAGAAGCTTCTGCTGCCATGACAGCGATCGAACTCTGCTCTTACTCTTCAAACAAGGCGTTGTTGATCCTTCCAACCGCCTCTCCTCTTGGTCTTCTACGAACCAACATTGCTGTGAATGGCAAGGTGTTATTTGTGATCCCTACACCAGCAGGGTCCAACAGCTTGATCTGCACAACTATAACTATATGGAAAGTGGCTCAGAATCCTTGAAAGGTGAAATCAACTTATCTTCTTTACTTGCACTTGAATTTCTAGAAGAATTGGACTTGAGCCGCAATGACTTTGAACGAATAAACACACCATCTATCAATACTTCTGTTGTTTCTCGTACTCATTTACCTGCAAATATTTCTCTGCTCCATCACCTGGACTTATCACAGAACATGCATAATCTTCGCGTTGATAATCTTCATTATTGGCTCTTGCAACTTCCTTCCCTCACATATCTGGATCTCAGTGGCATTCATCTTCCTTGTGAAATGAAATGGATTCAATCATTAGCTTTGTTACCTCTGGAGGCCTTATATTTGCGTGATTGTAATTTGACCAGCTCCATTCTATCTATGGAACATGCCAATTTTAGCTCACTTTTATATATTGATCTCAGTCTAAATGATTTTACATATGGACTACCTAATTGGTTGTTCAATCTTAGCAATGACCTCTCCAATCTTCAACTCGGTCACTGCAGTTTGAGAGGTCCATTTCCAGATATTTCAGGCTATCGAAAGCTGCAGAACTTAGATCTATCTAGCAACAAACTCAAAGGATCAATACCTGATTGGCTTGGCCAGCGTGATGGATTGATTGGCCTTGATCTTTCTAATAATTCGTTTCAAAGTTCCATTCCTTCAAACCTCTTAAATGCATCATCTTTAGCAATTTTAAATATTAGCTTCAATGACTTGAGTGGTACACTTCCGAAAAACCTTGACCTTGACCAAAGGCACTTTGAAATTTTGGATTTGTCTCACAACTCAATTAGTGGGGATATATCGAACATGTTGCTGGATGGTGGGTATATATTGATGTCATTTAATAAATTTAAAGGACGGCTTCCTCGAATATCAGAGCATGTCATAGCTTTGGAGTTAGCTCACAACTCTTTTTCAGGATCCTTATCTTCTTTATTGTGTGACCCCGATCCACGTAACAAGTACATGTTGGTGTATTTGGACATATCAAATAATTATCTGGTTGAAGAACTTCCAGAATGTTGGAGCAGTTGGGCATCTTTGTCTTATATATACCTAGGGAATAATCAGATGGTTGGTCAAGTTCCTCCAAGGATGGGTTCATCGTTTTATCATCTGAGAGCACTAGATCTGCATAATAATGGCTTTTCTGGTCATGTACCTTGGACTTTTTGTCATTGCACATCTTTGGTGTTCATCAATTTAGAAGGAAACAACTTTTCCGGAAATATACCATCATGGCCGCAAAATATATCAGTTGTGAAGCTGAGATCCAATCAATTTACAGGCACCTTTCCTCCCCAGCTCTGTAGTCTCTCTGCTTTGATTGTATTGGATCTTGCAAATAACAAACTTTCAGGATCAATCCCTCATTGTCTGCTCAATATAACCCTTATGATTTCAAGCCGATTTCTTGAAAATGCTTTAAGCAAACAAGATCAACTTGTATCAACTGGCTTTCCATCTCCACAAGAATTCAAAATTTATTTGCAGACAAAGGGTCAACAATTACAGTATGATAAAAATTTGAAGCTCGTGCGAAGTATTGATCTATCAATGAACAAATTCACGGGAGAAATTCCTATCCAATTGTTCAAGCTCACTCAATTACAATCATTGAACTTATCGTACAATTATTTGACTGGAGAGATACCGGAGCAGATTGGAGAGATGAAAGATTTAGAGTCTCTTGATTTCTCCCATAACAATCTTCATGGGAACATTCCTCACAGTATGTCTGGTCTATCTTTTCTAAGTGTTTTGAATCTTTCATACAACCATTTTAGTGGACGAATTCCACTGGGAACTCAGCTTCAGGGTTTTGATGCATGGAGTTATATTGGAAATCTTGAGCTTTGCGGAGCTCCTCTTCCAAATAACTGCACAGTACCAGAAAAATAGATAATATAAAACAAGTTGAAGGAAATGATGATGATGGCTTTTTGAGGTCATTGTATCTTGGGATGGGAGTTGGATTTGCGGTGGGATTCTGGATAGTTTGTGGTTCTCTGTTCCTAAACAGAACATGGAGGCACACTTATTTTCGATTCATTTATGGTGTGGTAGATCGAATCTATGTCTTTGTGGCCATAAAGCTTCAAAAATTCCACTGAATCGGAATATGAGGTAACACCAGGTCAGTTAAGAAGTTAAAAAATAAAAAATATATATACTTTGGTATTTATGTAGCGATTTATATGCAACAGTTAATTGATATTATTCTTGTTTGTTTTTCGTTATAATAGTCAGTTGATTGAAGGACTTTTTACACTGGCATACATCCCCAAAGCTTTGCTAGTTAAGCTCTTTGATCGATGGAAGTCAGGCTATTAAAGTGTTGTCATGTTGAAGGGGGAAAAAAAAGTATGATGATGTTTTGTAGGATGTGTGTATGTCATTGTGATTACTATATTTAATTTGTGTTGTTCAGATTTTGTGAAGTAAAATGCTTGATTTGGCCGTTTGTATGAATTTGGTGTGTCCAATAATTATGAGAAGGTGATGTCATATTTTATTTAATCTCCCAGTGTCTATCTTGAGCCAATAAATTCTGATTCATATCAAAGTTGTCACAATGCTTGTTATATGGATGTCAGCAGGCGGTTGATCAGACTTGAGAAAGCTAAAACCATTTATCTAAATCAGAGAACGGATCAATGCAGTTATGATCTTGGGATAAAAAAAGTTTTCAAGTAATTAGAAAAAGTCATATTTGGCCAAAAAAAAAGTAACTAGAAAAAAATGTTTAGTAATTGACATACTTACTTCGATCATATTTATAAGTCACTTCTATCTATTTCATTAAAACTAAAAAACAATTAAATCTTATTATCTATATTTTAAAATTTAGTAAGTTTCTGTCTCCCTCTTATAAGGGCAAAAAAAAAATTTTTTAAATAATTTTTTCTAGTATATAACATGGGCAGTAAAAGTAAAGATGTACACAGAAAATAAAAAAAATCCTCTGTAAATATATAGAAAAGCAAAGTTTGTCAAAGGAAACAAATTAAAATAATTATAACATGTTGTGGCCTATTAAAAATAGACCATATATTAATGAATACAATATGAGAGTTGCATTCCATTAAGCAAAAAAAATTATAAAAAAAAATAATGCCAGAAACAAGTAAAAAAAAACAAAGAGAAAAATTTCTCCCTAATTTCGTAAACAAATGGCATTTTCTAGCTAGTTTGCTAGTGTAATTTATAATGTTAGTGAATCATCCCAATGCATTATGCTTGCTCAGCCTTGAGAAAAGTGATTCAGACGCAATGGCAACTCAAGACTTTTGAGACAAAGTTAATTAATTCAATTATTTTTACTGATTGTATATATGCTTACTTGTTTGCGTAATTATGTCGTTAATTTTTTTTTTTTTTCCTTCAGCGTGTTCTTTACTTCCTTTCGCTTTCCAATTACGCGTGCATGCATATATCTCGATCAAAGAGAGAAAGATAGAAAAACTTTTGAAATATTTGTTCTCTTGTAACGTCATGATGAAGTTCATTCAACTTCTATTTTCATGCACTTAGTTTTCTGGACACTTGCAAAGCTATTTGAATTATTTTCAGCCCTACTCTGAAAAATATTATTTGATTATTATATTCTACTTGCTTCGTATCATAACTTCTGACGAACGGATTTCTTATTATTTGGCCAACTTCTTTTCATTTGAAGATAGCATTAACCAATTAGCGATGCAAAGGAAATAAATAAATAAATACATAATTACCTAATTACGTATCATTTTATTTTCAACAGAGTTTGGATTGAATAATCAGATATTATACAATTAGATGTTAATCACTTATAATATTTCCTTTATTAAGAGGAAAGCACCTCTGCCAACAGATGTTGATCTAGTGGAGAGGGTTGTATTTACTTGATTAAATACGCGAGAGGTGTTAAATTCAAATTCACGTGAATGTAAAACACAGTTTTAGGAGACCTAATCTTAATTTGGTTGGACAATACTATAATATAATCCAGTAGTATTTATGCAATGGAAATTAGTTTTCATATATAAAGTAAAAGAAGTGATTTGGCCAACATAAAACAGTTAATTATAAAATATTGAATGTTTATAAAAATAAAATAAAATATAGAACCGAAATAAGAGTTGATTCCAATAATTTTTGAGCTCCATGATAATGTTAGACTTAGAACATAAAAATATCTTCATAGCTAATCACATCTAATGCTAATTACTCAAATCAACCCACACCCAATACCTTTGATTTCTTTTGTACTTTGAAGCATTCAAAAATTTCATCGTGTCATGTGGAAATTTAAATTAAATTTAATAGGCTCCATTAAGGCTGTACTTGTAATTATAAAGAAGACTATGCATCAAATTAAGGACGGAGTATTCACTAAGTCCATTGCACAGAAATTGCTTGAGGAGAAGTAATTCAAAAAGCAATGGGAACTCTAGACTCTTGAGTCAAAGTTAGTTCAATTATTTTTTACTATTTGTATGTTTACTGCCGGGTAGCATTATAGTTTATGCCAAATACAGAACTAATATTCAGCTAAAGGATATATAGCCTTTGATGCAGCTACAATTGTCAAGGGGGCAAATCTCCCTTTTTCTTTAATTAATTTTGTAAATGATACACCAACTATACACTCATTTCATAGCAACTTCTTGAGAAAGGGCTTCAAATTAAAAATATTAGGATCGGAACTCAAGTCACTGGAGATAAAGTTAATTCAAATATTATTTTTTAATCGTAATTAAATTGTAACTTTACTTGTTCGCATTATTTAAAAGCAATGGACCAGCAAGGAAAGTAGACTCCAACTGGAGTGTTTTAGGGGGAAGACTTTACATGCGTGAGATTGAAGCAATTCATGGACAAGCATAATCTAAATTTACATAAATGAATATATATATATATATATATATATTTGCTCTCCATTGTGGAGAAGGATTTTTGTTTCTTCAAAAAATGATTTAGGAAAAAAATTTTCTCATTTATTGGTACGAGATGTCCGGCACTCTTTGGAGGAAAGTGCAAGAACAAAAATATATTTTAACTTAAAAATAAATATTAATAACTATTCTAATTTAAAAAATGACTATTCTTTTTTTTTTTCTAGCAATGACCAAAATAGAATAAATAATTATAATTTTTCTTGCGCATATTGATTGTTTAAGGGGATTTTTGCTCCTTTGAAAATAATTTACAAAAAAAAATACTCATTTTTTAATACAAGGTGTCAAACGCTCCTTGAAAAAAAGTATAAGACTTTAATCATTTTGGTAAATTTCCCAAATATTTTAGTGAATCATGAAATTTTTGACAGATATGATGTTGAAGTGTGTTGTTCTCATCATGATGTTCATGATTTGCAAAATATGGTACAGGGACATGTAATTTCACAAAGACCCATTCTGACATGAAGAACCAGTCAAGAAACTAAACTTAGCAGTAGTGAAACTAAATGTTGCAAATTGCAATTGCATGGAGTGGACAAGAATAATTTTATGCCAGATAACTAAGAGAATTTTTTTTTAAAAAGACTTGATTTAATTTATTTCGCAAACAAAGATTGAGAAAAAGACAAGACTTGAAAAGTATATATATAATGACTTTGTTGGTATCAAGTAATTGGAGATGTTGATTAATTAACTTTTGTTTTCCATCTCCTTTCCGTTTTTGTTTTTAGAAAATATTTCTATTAAGTTAAATTGGTTATAAATTAAATTTGTTTACACATGATGCAGAAGTGGAGATTTTAAATGGAGACAAAAATATTTGGTAATATAAAAAGGATGAAGAAAATTAATTGGTGCACCTTCAAAATGACCTTCTTGCCCCTGGTGGCTTAGCCAAATTCTTTTTCTTTTTTTTTTTAATACAGGCTTAGCCAAATTCCATATGAACCAGGTCATACTAGAGATAGACGTAGAGTCGTTTCAGCCCAAGGCTCAAGCATGGACCTGGACCACAGTACTGCACCGTTTCTCACAAGTAAAGAATTGGGGGGAAAACCCCAAAAAAAAAAAAAAAAGTCGATAATTACACGTACATTGACTTGGTATTAATTTATTCCTCAAGCAAAGACTTGACAAATGATAATTGATAATGACATGGCTGGCAATTATTTCACAGCCAGAGTCTGGGCCAGAAAAACAAACTTGAAAGACTTATGACAATGACAATGAATTGATAATTTATTTCCGTGGTTAAAAAAAAAGGCAAGAAATTGAAACATTTCTTATATGGAGTGGAATTTTTTTATATTTTGAAAAAATAAAAAAAATATCTTAAATTTTGCAACAATAGATCTGCAAAAGGGAAAATATTAAAGCGGATAAAACATATATCACTGAGTAAATTTTGAAATAATCTGCTGGGATAAAATGTTGCGTTAGTGTAGAAAGGACTTCGATTGAGTGCGATTTGGGGGGACGACTTTTCCGGCGTGAATGGAGTGGAAGCAATTAATAGACCAGCATAAATCTAATTTTATGTCACTTAATATTGATTAAATTTAAGGAAAAGTAAAAAAAAGATGGCAAAATTATGAATAAATCCTATATAGTATACTTATTTATAAATAAGTCTCATAAAATTTAAAAACTATAGCCAAAACTCTTGAGACTTAAGTGTAATTTATGATTGGGATATAAGAACAATATTGTCTTGGTTATTTTGCTTTTGCTTAGAACCACAAATTCACATTTGTAAGTAAAATTTTATAATTTACCAATCAAATTTTTTATTTCATACTTGATATAATATAGAGTTTTTATAAAGTTAATTATGCGTACTTGAGTTATAATTACATGGCATGAATTATGAATTTTATATCTCAATTAAACCAATTATAGCCTTAAATAGAGATTATATTATATGAAGTATTAAAAAAGAAATTTGATTTGTAAATTATGAAATTTTATTTGTAAATTGTGGAGCTACAGTTATAAATAAAAGTTAAATTAACAAGGATAATGTTATCCTTGTATCCCAACTACAAATTATAAGATTTGGTTGTAGTTTTTAAATTTTACGAGATTTATTTGTAAATAAGTTTATTGTATGAGACTTATTAGTAATTTTTTCAAAAAATTTTATGTGCATAAGTTTGACATTTTAAAAATATATATATAATTAACATTCATTTTTGTTTATTTTTCTCGAATGCATAAATATGTTAATAATAGAATAAACAAAATTTCGTAATGAATACATCTTATTAATTCCCACTTACATTCATACATATACATATACAGATATATATTGGAAGGCATGTTTGAAAAAAAAAAAAAAGGAGCGAGCAAAAATGGAGTTGAAAAAGAGTTGAGAGGCCAAATTTCAGTTTAATTTCAGGGAATTAATAGAAAATTTTACATTTTTTTTACAATTATGTGTAATTTCATAATACTTTAACTTGATCTTGATTTTAAATTAATTGACTACTTATTACTGAAGTGATCCCAACTTTCTGGAATTTTGAAATTAAAACCCAATAATAGTTTAAAGGGATATTCTTCCTATTGCCCCCATTTGCAAGGCATTAGTCTCTAGTTTTTACAAAATTAAAAAAAAAAAACAAAAATTGTAGTCGCGGAAATAGTCAAAAAAAAAAAAAAAGGAAAAAAAGAAAAGAACTCCACGCGCAGATATAAAGCTTGGGGGAGAAATAACAAGTCTTCACTTGCAGAAAGCCCTTTCTAAAGTACTTGCTTTGTAATCAACATGCTTAGTTTCTCATCACAAATCTCAGTTCTTGTGTTGATGCTGCTATGTGCTGTCACATTCCATAGAAGCTTTTGCTGCCATGACAGGGATCGAACTCTGCTCTTAATCTTCAAACAAGGCGTTGTTGATCCTTCCAAACGCCTCTCCTCTTGGTCTTCCACGAACGAAGATTGCTGTTCATGGCAAGGTGTTATTTGTAATTTCAACACCAGCAGGGTCCAAACTCTTGATCTGGGCAACTTAAATAAAAATGGTTCAGAATCCTTGGGAGGTGAAATCAACTTATCTTCACTACTTGCACTTGAATTTCTTGATTGGTTGCAATTGGGCCACAATGACTTTGAACGCATAAGCACGCCGTCTATCAATACTTCTATTGCAACTCATAGTCATTTTCCTGCAAATTTTTCTCTGCTTTCTTTTATGGACTTATCATACAACGTGCATCTTCGCATTGATAATCTTCATTGGCTCTCTAAACTTCCTTTCCTAAAAATTCTCTATCTCAGTGGTGTTCATCTTCCTAGTGGAACGAAATGGGTTCACTCATTGGCTTTGCTACCTCTAAAGGGATTATATTTGAATGACTGTAATTTGAACAGCTCTATCCTATCTCTTGAACATGCAAATTTTAGCTCACTTTCAAGTCTTGATCTTGGTTTAAATGATTTTACATGTGGACTACCTAATTGGTTGTTCAATCTTAGCAAAGACCTCTACGATCTTCACCTTAATCAATGCAATTTGAGAGGTCCAGTTCCAGATTTTTCAGGCTATCGAAATCTGCAGATCTTATATCTATCTAACAACAAACTCAACGGACTGATACCTGATTGGCTTGGCAAGCATCTTAGATTATGTGACCTTGATCTATCTATTAACTCGTTTCACGGTTCCATTCCTTCTAATCTCGCAAACATGTCATCATTATCATATTTAAATATTAGCTTCAACAACTTGAGCGGTGCACTTCCAAAAAACATTGATCAAATCACCTTCTTTATTTTGGATGTGTCTCACAATTCAATTAGTGGAGATATATCGAAATTGAAGCTACAAGGTGGTATATTTATGTCATTTAATAAATTCAAAGGACAACTTCCTCAAGTACCGTATTATGGAGTAGAAGTTTTGGATTTAGCTCACAACTCTTTTTCAGGATCTTTATCTTCATTGTGTGGTCACATTGAGAATGGTGCCCTGCCTCAGTTGAAGTATTTGGACCTCTCAGATAATTATCTCACTGGAGAACTTCCAAATTGTTTGAACAATTGGACAGATTTGTCTTATATATACTTAGGGAATAACCAGCTGGTTGGTCAACTTCCTCCAATGATAGGTTCATTTTTAGATAAACTAAGGGCGCTGGATCTACATAACAATGGCTTTTCTGGTCAAGTCCCTTGGACTATTCATAATTGCACGTCTTTGGTCTTGATTAATTTGGAAGGAAATCACTTTTCTGGAAGTATACCAACATGGATGCCGCAAATGTGTCAATTGTGAAACTGAGATCCAATCAATTTACAGGCAGCATTCCTCCACAGCTATGTTGTCTCTCTTCTTTGATTGTATTGGATCTTGCAAATAACAAACTTTCAGGATCAATCCCTCATTGCCTATTCATAACAAGTTTTTTAATTTTAGAATTTTTTGATGATATTATAACCGGTGGTGGAGAGGGTTCTGTTCAATACCTCCAATCTTTACGTGAATTCAGAATTGATCTGCAGACAAAGGATCAACAATTAGAGTATGAGAAATTCTGAACCTCGTGCGAGGTATTGACCTATCAGCTAACAAACTGTCAGGAGAAATTCCTGTACAGTTAGTTATTCAAGATAACCAAGTTACAATTCTTGAACTTGTCTTATAATTATCTGGTAGGAGAGATACCAGAGCAGGTAGGAGAGATGAAAGATATAGAATCTCTTGATTTCTCCCATAACAATCTTCATGGGAACATTCCTCAAAGCATGTCTGGTCTATCTTTTCTAAGTGTTTTGAATCTGTCATATAACCATTTCGGGGGACAAATTCCCCTAGGGACTCAACTTCAGAGTTTTGATGCATGGAGTTACACTGGGAATCCTGAACTTTGTGGAGCTCCTCTTCAAAATAATTGCACAGTACCAAAAAAAACCAAACGATACAAAGCATGTCGAAGGAAATGACGATGATACTTTTTGAGGTCATTGTATCTTGGGATGGGAGTTGGATTTGCGGTGGGATTCTGGGTCATTTGTGGTTCTCTATTCTTGAACAGAGCATGGAGGCACACTTATTTTCAATTCCTCTATGGTGTGATAGATCAAATCTATGTCTTCGTGGCCATAAAGCTTCGAAGATTTGGCTGAACAGAAATAATTAGAGACAGCACTAGGTCAGTTAAGAATTTTTTTGCTCCAATAAAATTTAAAGTTTTCTTTGTAATAATTTTCATTTCTTAGCCTATTCATCAATGCCATAATGAATTCCTTTTCTTTTTTATGCCCAATATATCAGATGCATAATACAAGGGAATTCTCTGGTTACGCAATGAAACGACTCCCATGAATCTTTAACAAACCAATAGGATGCACAATTAGTTTCAACTGTTTTGAACTAATTAAAATTTTTGATTCTCTATTTTAAAAATTTTAGGCTCACCAAATCTCAAGTGTCCAAATTAAATTTATACTCCTTTTACATATTTAATAGAAATTGCTGTTTCATTAAACTGTAGCATTGAAATTGATAGTCCAAATTTTATGCTTCTATAGTCCGTTGTCATTCAAGAAGGGGAAAAAAAACACTTCTTGTTATATAAGATTATTTTTATCTTGCTAAAGGTTTCAAATAAAAAAATTAAAATTATATATGCTTTGTTTTTAATGTACTGATATTATTCATATTTGTTTTCTGGAGCAAAACTACACCCCCCAAGCTTCGCTAGTTATGCTCTTCGATCAGTGGAAGTTAAGGTCAAGCTCTAGCGTGGTTGCTTCAAGTGTGCAGATGCTATTGGGCTATTAAAGTGTGGTGTTGTTGATGACCAAATAAAAGATTGTGATAATGTTTTGTGGTTGTGTTTGTCATCATGTCTGTGTTGTTCAGATTACTTGATTTGGTGTGTCCGGTTATCATGAAGTGGTGTCGATGTATTTTAGTTAATCTCTCCAATGTTGTTTGTGGAACATGAGATTTGAAATTTATGTTAAAGTGTGATGTTCTCGTCATAATGTTTCTTCTTGTAGAATGTTTAATATGAGTCTTTAAGATAAACTAATTCTAAATTAGCTTTGTTTATACATCATCAACTGGAGATTAATTAACATGGTATATATATGTGTTAGTGTAATTTATTACATTCAAGAGTATTGCACAAAGTTGGCATCATGTATTGAGGATGCATTGTGAGAATTTTTATGAAGAATAAAAACCATTCAAGGGAAAATAATCACCTTGGCCTAATTTCACATAGACCCATTCTGACATGGAAGAGCTCTGTCAATAAACTTAGCATAGTAATGAATAACTAAACGTTGCAATTTCATGGATTGACAAGAAGAATTTTGCACCAGATAACTAGGAAATTTTTCAACCAAGATACAAAATTATATTCCTAATTACGATCACAACATAAAGATAACCAGATAGGCAGTCATAGAACATGACTTAATAAAAACCTGAAGAAATAGATAAGAGGTGATATCCTAGGCAACTTATACCTTCATTTTCCTTCAGTTTAATCTCAATCTGTCACATCGACACCATTATTATTGGAGCTAATTAAGGGGCCATTCTAAACACAGACAAAAAAGTAATCTCAATTTTGCAAATTTTGTCATTAAATCTGAACTTGGAAAGCATATCATACAGCGACGTAACACTTGTGATGGAGGAAATATTCCTTTTTTACGTCATAGCAAGTTCCTTGAGAAAAAGTGAGTTAAAAGTAATGCATGGGAACTTAGACTCTTGAAACAAGGTTCAATTATTTTAGTTGCAACCCTGTCACGAACTCCGATCCTGATAGGCAAAATTACAGAAAATACTAGGAAAACTATAATATTCAAAAGGAAAAATTCACTAGCCAAGGCTTAAAGCAGCAGCTGGTTCGGCTAAATCCAATTACAACTGAAATATGAACGCATCAACAACTAAATGCAAAAGAAACAGAAGAGAAGCAGAGTAGAAAGGCCAGAGAGAAGAGAAGCAGACTCAAGGAAGGAGATGATTCACAAAGCTCTTCAATGCCTCCATCATGCTCTAATTTCTCCCTAAATATTCTCAAAATACCAAGCCCATCAACATTGGATGGCCCATTCGTATTATTCCAAGCCCAAAAATCCATTTGCTGCCTCTATCATTCCTATTGGGTCCATTCACGACAAACCCTCTTCTAAATATTTTAAAAATTAAACTTGAGTTTTAGTTAGATCTAAATTGTTAAAAAATTTTAACTCGTATCTTAATAATATAATAAATAAATAAATAATTTTTAAATGAACTTGCCCTTAATTAAGGTTTCGCTCTGTCATCGGAAGAGAGCATGGTATAAGCAAGGTGACAGACAACACAATAACGAACTAATAAGGTGATTTGAACTCACTGGGCAAGGGGCTGTGTGAATACATAAATCTTTGTATAGGTCTTTTTGGAAGAATTAATTAATTTTGACACGTTTGAATATAACCTAGTTAAATGATATATAAAAAAATGTAACTTGATAAAGTTCTTTTAAATTTATTTACGAGATTAAAGACTACCTTAAAAATAACAAATTATTGGGCTCTTATTCTTCACCAACCTGCTGTCATCAAATTTGGTGTTGGCTGAGAAATTTACACGGGTCGTAAAACTAATATAAATATAGTTTGTTTTCATTCTTTTAAAATTATAAGACATTTTTAATTAATTTAGACCTTTGGATGTGTTAGTTAATATTATTTAAAATTATACATTCTTTTCACGTTTACCTTAATTTTATATGGTATCTTAATTATAAATCATATTAGTTATACTCCCTAATTAATAATATTTTTGAAAAAAATTTATCAATTACACGAAAGACCTAGCATATATTGCTTTATATTTTTTTTACACCGCCTTTTAAAAAGTATTTTTATGCTGAACTGAGAAAGTACCTAATTTCTTCTATGTTGGTGGGGCTGTGATTATACCCATGCATGTCATGGCAATTTCTTAAGAAAAGTGATTCAAATGCAATATGGGAACTCAAGATTCTTGAGGCAAAGTTAGTTCAATTATATTATATTATATTTTTACTGATTGTATGTTTACGCGTTTGCATAATTATAATATTATGCACTAAACATTGTTTATTTCCTCAGCGTATTCTTCACTTCCTTTTGCTTTCCAATTACGCGTGCATGCAGTGTATCTTGATCAAAGAGACAAAGATAGAAACAACTTCTGAGAAAATAATTTTTTTTCTAAACTCCTTTACAAAGAGAGATCACAGACTGACTGACTGACACTCTACTTCAAATAAATAAATAAATAAATAAGTTCATTCAACTAATACTATCATGTACCAATCAGTTATTTAAATGATGAGGGTATTACTCATGCTAATTTTAATTAATTTCTTTATCCTTTTAATTAATGAATGGATTTTTTTCATTTGAAGAAAGCATAAACTAATTAACCATGGGAGGAAATGAATAAATAAATAATTACGTCTCACTTTTCAATAGAGTTTGGATTTAATAATCAGAAGTATACAATTAAATGTTAATCAATAAAGTAGTATTGAGCAATGGAAAATAGTTTTCATATATAAAGTAAAAGAAGTGATTTGGTAAATATATAACAGTTAATTATAAAATGTTGAACTGAAAAAGAGTTGACTCCAATAATTTTTTAGCTTCATGATATGTTAGACTTACAACTTAAAATCCCTTCATAATTAATCAACCACATCTAATACTAATTCAATTCATCCCACATCTAACATATACCTTTGTTTTCTGTAACACTTTAAGGCATTCAAAAACTTAATTGTAGAAATTTAAAATGAAAATAATTAAGGATATCCGGAATGTTGGCAGTATCTTCCAATCCAATATTTCAAATGACTGAGCATTTCACTATATCCATTAACAGTTCATAGTAATTGCTTGAGGAGAAGTAATTCAAAAAGCAATGGGAACTCTAGACTCTTGACAAAACTTAATTCAATTATTTTACAATTTTTGTGTTTACTTGTTGGCATGATATCGTTCAAGATTGTTTTCTTTATAATATTTTACTTACTTTTGCTTTAACTTGTTATTTACTTCCTTCTCATTGTCTCATATTCCATAATTTCTTACGGAATATTTATTTGTGGAGACGAACTTTTTGGAGATTCGTTTGCATGTGCTCAACATATATACTTTGCGTGGCCAACGGAGGCTAATTTCACAGCTCATTAGCAGATTAAATAAGATCGGTTTCATAATTTATAAGTTATTATTTTTTCCAATGAAAAACATTGAATCACTGAGCATCAACATCGCAGTTTTGTTTAATTAAGCCAAACACAACCGAAAACAAAGATCAAACAAACTTAATTAACACTAAAATGTACAATATAATGGAGCTATTATTTGTAACTATGAAACCTCAAAACTTCATGGATTTTAAGGTTAATTTTCTTCCTTCCTTTTTCTTTATTTAGTAAATGATGCAGTAAAAAGTTAAAACATTCCAAGAAGACTAAAAGTGAGGCTCCAACTATACTCATTTCCTAGAAACTTCTTGAGAAAAGGGATAGGATTCAGTTTAAAAGCAATATATGGGAACTCAAGACTCTTGAGACAAAGTTAATTCATTTGTGATTATAAAAAATGTTAACTCATTTATTTTATTATTTGTAAGTTTACTTATCGCATTATTCAAAAGCAATGGACAAGCAAAAGTAGACTTCGACTGAATGTGATTTGGGCGAAAGATTTGAGCAAGATCAGTGAAGTTTTTTTTTCAAAAAAAAAAAAAGTTTTGGGAGGCCATATTTTAATTTACGTGAATTTATATGCAAGCTTTATATTTTTTGTGAGTTATATGTAATTTTACTAGTAGTTTAAGCAAGGGCTAAATTTTCTTGAAGCTTACTTTTAGGAATATTGAAGACCAATCACTTGAAATTATTAATTAGAATACCTAACTTTTTTAAGGAATTTGAGGATTTGAATCCTCTCCATATTTTCTAATGCATCTCCCTCCACAATATCATCCGTCAATTTAAGTATGTATTTTAGGCCAAAAAAATTCAGGTATGTGTTTCATTTAA